>NC_071273.1:12497642-12555142 GCF_023375685.1 Ictalurus furcatus
AATTACACACCGCACCTGTGGTGGCTCATTCATAGGGACATCCTTTCAACAAATGTTAATCTTCATGAAGTCCTCATTCACAACTCAACACATTTTAAATTCTATTGCAATACTAATTACGTTTTTGTGACCAACAATTAAAAAACTTATTTGACAGATATAAGCTGTTCATTTGATTTGCTCGCCTAGATGTTGTGCATTAAAGAGGTAGCATGCTCACTGCCCCATTTTGCTACACTGAATTTTTATTACACCTAGTGGTCAAAAATGGGCATTATAACGAGCGTCAATAGAGATGCAGTGGGGTAGGAATCACACTTCCCCACGTCTGGGGGACTAGCAGAGGACAGGACAATTAATAGGGTTTGGCAGAGTTGTGATCTTAAGCAAAATTGTGCTAATTTGAAATACTTTGTGAATGCCAAGATGTTGTTTTGTAGCAAATAATCAGAGGTAAATCAAATTGATTTCTACAAATAAAAGCAAAATGTAAATGCAGACAGTATGTCTATGATGTACAAAGCCATTTCTGTTAGAATAGTGTATATCGCAAAGATTAGTAGAGGCACTATAGAGTATATAAGGATTATTATAGAGTAGGGCATTATAGAGAGTCATGATCAACTACTGCACTGCCATGGCCATTAAATAATACAGATTTAACAGTTTCATGCTCTTTGTATGTGCATCTAGACATCTAAGGTAAACCCACATGTGGCAAAAAGGCTAAGATATCTCCTGTTTCAAATTTAACCTTTGCAGAACAACCAACACACTGTTTGAGCTTGAATCTGTGAAGGCTGTTTAAATGTTCCTCTGTAGGTCACTACAGGATCGTTCCTTCAGAAGGACAAAAAGAAAAACAGCTGCATTTTGAGGTCAAGCTTATTTTAGGGCATATAGCTGAAGTATAAGTCTCCTACACACACACACACACACACACACACAACTTCCCTGAAGGAGCATGATGGCGAGGAAGGTTCTTCTAATGTAAGCTGGTGTCACTGTCCCACATTAAGAGCTAAAATATGTTCCTCTCAGCAGAGCATATGGTAATTTGAAGTGATGCCATGTCATATCATGTCATATTGCGTATGTAAACTATCAAAATAAATAAAACAGCACAGACAGATGCAGATGAAGACCGACACAGAAAACGCCTTAGGAATGAATGTTCCTCTAACGACATCTGAATCCACAATGCATCTGCCCCAGGATGTACCCAAAAATGTAATTCAGACTCACTAGCTTTTATCCAAACTGTAATATAAATACAAATTATTCATGTAGTCAAGAAAACTCTTCAGGAATGTTGAATAAGCTCGTTGCAAACAATTGTTCCATATGGACAATGAAAAAGAGGACATCATCATGATTTTGGCAAGATGCCTGTAATACATTAATTTTCTTTAATTCATCAATTTTTATTTATTTATTTTTTTAGAAATTGATAAATGATTCTTGTACTGAAGCTAGCAGCAGGTTGGAAAGAAGTAATAAAAAAAGCAATATTTCTAATGACACTGTCCGTTTTGTAAAGTAAAGGATCAAGCAATTTGATATGCTAAAGATGATACTGGCACAAAAATTATCAATATTTTAAAGGTGCATTGTATCACATTAATATTTTTTACAACATTGCAGACAAGAGAATGGGAAAACAGAATTTGCTATATTGTTTTAATAACCTTTGTTTTTTGGTAACACTACTCAAGGGTTCATAGGGATAAATGACAAGGACATAAAAATACATAAACATTTGTAAAGGCTTAGTGCAACAGACGTCATCTGCCATAAAATCTTCTTTCATTAATAATCACGTTGTCATAATGTCAGTGTTTTATGTTGACATAATGTGTTATAACTTTTTTCAGCTTGACATATCTTACAACTTTATGACAACTGACTTTGTTAAAGATGCATACCTTTATTTTTAAAGTGTCATGGTAATGCCATAACAACTTCATATCCACAAAATCTTTTTGAGGGATGCAATCGAAAACAAATGCATTATTTGATACGAAGAGACAATACATATGTTTGTTTTTATCCTGATAGATCCGGTTTGATCCGGGTGTATCCGGGTGTACAGCAGATCCTGCAGGATGCAAAGGAACATGAGCTGGAGATTTAACTTTCAGGCGGGTGCAAATGAGCGGTCAGGTGGTTAAATTAGACTACTAGTTTCTTTATATTTTGGGAAATAGAACCAACTAAATTAATTAGAAAATATTGCAGGCAGGTACAAAATAATTGTGTGAACAGGATCTTTATTTGAGACCAATTATGAACTCAAGTGATCATGAGCATGCTGACTGATCTAGCATTTCTATTTCTGGATTTTTCCAGTGTTTTCAGGGGCATAGTGTTAGGGTTCATATTTAATAACAATAATAATAATTTTCCAGTTTAGGCCATGCCTACACAGGTTTAAATCCAAATACAGATATAGACGTTTGCAGCACTAAACAGATACAGATAGTGGTATTGTTTTACACCCTTACTTTCTATTGGACAATGCTTTTTTTTTTTTTTTTTTAGAATAAAGCTTTACAAAAGTTTTTGGAAGTTTATGGCAGTTGTCCTGAAAGGTTTATATACCATAAGTTTCATGTAATTTAGTTTCAGAGAAAATTTGACAACCTTATATCAACAAAAACCTGTCATTTCAATCAGACATTATGCCATCTTAACATAAAAATGGAATAAGGCTTTTTAAAGATTCATGTAAGTTTAGGTCAGGTAGCCTTTTTAATGCTACCCCTTAGTTATCATTACACCTTCTAAGTCAATTTTGTTTTGGTATAATCAATGATATACCAAAACTGTTATGGTTATCATGGAGTAATTTTTATGCATTTTACTCCTAGTTTATAGTAATAGAATCACAGAAATGAACAAGTCATGCACAGGGCTCTCAATGTCAGTTCATTAGTTGTTACTGTGAAAAAAAAAAACATTGCTGTGTAACATGCTCTACCCGATGTATAAAAGTAAACCTGGATGGTGTTGTTCCTGCGTTAATAGAGCTCGGCTCTAGAAGCGACAAACAGGAGCGGATGGCTCTGACCTGCCTGCTGCCTCCTCGCCACTCCACAGTCCCAGCAGCAGCTGTGCTCCAATTACAAACTCCTGACACTGCCTGGCCTGTATTAGCATTTCATTAGGACCCCCCATCCTCCAATGATTTAGACAGAGCGCACGGCTGCTGCTGACCACACCGAGCCCCTAATTGCCTCTTAATGTTGCCTGCAGCTTGGGTGACACCTTCACTGCACCTCTTTTTCTCACTCCCCCTCTCTCTTAATCTCATCGAATATGTGGGGCAGCACCACAACCTTTCTCCCCTAAGATAACCGAGGAGGAGTGGGAAAAGAGCCAGTCATAAATGTTTAATCAGTTCACAAGAATGTTTGATTCAATCAGTCAAGCTACGAGAAAATGAAGATATAAATATGCACCATAAGAAAATGGAGAGGAGGGAAAAACTATGAAGCACAGCAGGATGTCCTAGTGAGAAAGAAAACCATGCCTTGAGCAGTTTCTCAGGCCTAGATTCACCCTGGATCTGCACTACATGAAAACAGGATATTCTCAAACAGTTCCATTTTGTTCATCGGCGATGTTCAAGTCAGGCATTCTGACTCCATTTCTACTCATCTTGTCTATGTATATGTCCTACATAAATTGCTAAGTGTTATCATCACAGTGATGAGCATCACCCAAAGTTACAAATTCCTTATGCTATTTCTCGTATGCAGCCAACTGTACTAACTGGCAGTGGTATAATAACACAGATGCATAGACTGAGTCAAAGTTGTCCAGAGCATACAGTATCTGCAGATAGCACTGCCTGTCTCTGATAACAGGATGGTACAAAGGAGAGAGCAGAGACAGGAACATTATATCTCCTCATATAAAACAGCACTCGTGGGAGCTTTTATGCCATCAAGAAACGGATGATGAACGCTCCAAATGCCAGCGCTGTATTCCCCATCAGCCGACACAACAGAATGATCTAGATTCCGTCGACGGTCACGTTGATTCTGCATAATCTGGACTCACACCATCTCCATAATTAATAGCAGCTAATTAAGCAACAGGAGTGGTAATGCATAAACGGAGGCACAGAGAGCGATTCCTATGTCACCGCCTGCAAGTTTCTATTTAATCTTAACAGTGTGAGACAATGATCTTTTGGACACATACATCACTTCTGCGAATGAGCTCTGAGGAATGTGACAGTTCTGCAGATTTGGGGTATTACAACCAGGGTTGGAGTATTTTAAGCATGGGAATAAAATCTCAGTTTAGAAACTGTTCAAGTGACTGATATTTATTGCATATTCTCTAGAAGAAAATAGAAACTGCCTTGAGTATAGTATACTTAATTCTGAATACACATAGGAAAGACTAGGATGTTGTTAATGTTTTGTGTCATAGGTTAATAGGGCTCTTGATAGGTAGATAGATAGATAGATAGATAGATGTGATATATGATATGATATGATATATGATTTGATACATAGATTGATATGATACAGTGTACATAGAGTATATTCTGTAGTGAGGCACAGGATAGTACCATGCTGGGGGCAAAATCTCACTCGTTGCCTATTGTGTGGAGTGATTGAATTGATAGGGTGATAAGTTTCATAGCAATGTCTCTGCATCTCAATTCTGAAGGTCTCTAGTTTGTGTCATGATGTACCGGAACTAAATCGTTTTGTCTTTGTAGAATGTGTTGTTTTGAGCATTCCTAATCACCTCGCCTTTTGCCCTCACTCTCTCTCTCAGTTCTTCTTCCTCTTAATATTATCTGGTAGAAAAGACGTCTTTAGTTCTTATGTCATTTGAACCTATGTAATAGATGTTCTGATTTTATCTGTGACCTTTTCCACTTGACATTTATCATTCTTTATCAATATTTCTGTGTGTGTATATATATACTATGCTTTCTGTATAATTAAGCTGAGAAGCTTTCACTGGACCATGGTGTCAGTGTGACTTCTTCCCAAGCTCGGACGTGAGGAAATCAGCCAGTGCAGGGTCCAAATTCTGATTCTGTGACTGGTATCGGACAAGAACTTAACAGTTTCCTGGTGTCAGAAGTGAGTATCTGGACGGATATAAGTAAATGATTTTAATTCTTTCTACCTCTGTGTAGATATCTGAATACATCTTGAAGTACTGGATAAAATATCACATTTTGGGCTCATAGTGTTTCCATGAACGTATCTTAGAGACTCTGTGCACACGTGATTCAACAAAATTCTTTTGGTTGAAATATCACATTTTGAAATATCACATCACATTTTTGAAATATCACATCACATCATGGTGTTTCCGTGAACACAGTGTGTTAGAGATGCTGTGCATACATGATTTGACAAATGCTGTTACTACTTCAAAAGAAACTACATAGGTTGATATATCACGCTGTTTTATTTCATGGTGCTTCCACGGTGCTTCCACAGGCATAGGTTACCACGTGATTCGACAAAACATCTGATACCTGTTATTTGATTGAACATTCTAACCAACACTGATATCTGATATCCTCTCATGATTATTAAATTATAAACTGTGATTAATAAATTATAAGCTATGGGTGGAAATGATCAGTCTAGGATCACATCAAATCAGTGGATTTATGACCATGGTAGAGGTGTTTTTGTGCAGCCTTTCTTCGATAATTTAGCAGGCTGCACAGAAAGTCAGCCTCAGTTGGACCTTTACCCTTGTGATGGAACGTTTGATGAGGCGCATTTACTCGCGGCAGAGTTGTGTGTTTAGGAGAGTTGGCAAAATACCGGCTGGGATTATGAATACATGAAATGCACTTTATCCACATGGAAAGATAGTAAAACCCAGCGGGATGATGAACACTCCGATAAAAGAAAAAAGCCTAAATCCGTGAAGTCGTCTAAAAAGAAAAAGCCAAAAAGCTACAAACAGTAAAATTGGTAATGGCATCTAGCTCAATGCCTAGTGTGACCCCTCCCCGTATATCGACGAAGAGAAGAAAAAGACTAAATCTACGACGTTTACTGAGCAAACAGAGCCCACCGCAGATAAGCAGAGCTCTGTCTCAGAGCAAGAAGGAGCTCTAGCTCCGATCCCAATGTTGCTGCACTTTTCATACATGTAGGAAAAAGTTTTAAATGAAACCTCCTAGTATTATGGAAATAAAAGCAATATGTGATGCTTTGCCTTCGACATAAAAACCTGATCATTTTGTTGATGCACTTAAACAGCAGACTAGATATGCTCAGTTAACAGGTCCAGATTTTTGCTGTATCTTGTTAAAGGTCCTTGGGCATGACGTCACCGAGGAACTCTTAATTGCAGGCATTTTCACAGTGGACTTAACCCATGATAGTGTTGATCGTCTCGCTAACATTTATGCTGAGTTATGCACATTTTTTGCAGCGAAGAACTCGCAGGAAACAGGATATTTCACATGTGGCTAACACTAAACAGCATACCCATGAATCCCAGAGTGAATGGGAAAAAAATTACGTTTGCCTTTAACTGGAGAACATTCCATTTTATTTATAAACATGTGTCTAAATAATCGAGTGTGCTGTTAGAATTACGACACAAAATCTGCAGACAATGACAGCCGAGATTTTGCCACGCATGTAAGGGAAATGGAATCCTCCGGGGCTTTTGAAGCCACTGGCAAACAAAACAATTAAAACTGTGTTGGTCTCTACTAATACTAATGATCCTTGCACCCCTCACGCCAACATAAATGTAATATGAGAGGCAGACGGCCAGGTATTTGTCATTACTGTCATGCTCTGGGTCACTGGGAAAGGGAGTGCTGTAAAAAGCATAGGTATTTGAAAAATAATCAGCCACAATCTGCCCCTGTCTCCACGAGATCAAATCCCAACCCACCCCAGTGGCAATTTCAACAAAACCAATAGGGATGCCCAAAGAGTGAAGGAACCCCTTCTATGCTTTCTCTTGTACTGAGTTCACATTATGACACACTGCCTATTATTTACCTTTGTGTCGAGGTAAATCATACCCTTTCGTGATTGACACAGGTGCCACTCACACCTCGTTTGGTAGACAGTACGAAGGGAGAGTATCAAGCTCTAGAATTAACTCTGTGGGAATAAATGGGGCTCCTGTCACCTTTCCAAAAACACACTCCCTACATGTCACATCTCCTGACGATTCTGATATCATGTTTTATCACAAATTTGTCATCATTCCATCTTCTCCTTTCACTGTACTAGGTAGAAACTTAATGTTTAAATTTAAGTGTTCTCTTACAATGCATGATGGTAGATTCACTCTGTTAACTCCACCTAATTTGTGTTTCTCTTCTGTCTGCCATGCACGAAGCATCCTCTGAAGTTAGGCAGAGGCCTAAAACTTTATGGGTAATGCATACTAATGAAGTAGGCCTCATTCAGGTAAACCCTTATGCTGCGAACCTCAAAGCTACTCGGCCCGGTTATTGTAAGCAATATCCGCTATCAGCAGAAAAGGAGTTAGGCATACAGTCGGTGATTGATTCTTTACTTGCACAGGGTGTGGTCATTTATACAGTATCTCCTTACAACACATCTGTTAACCCTGTACACGAACCAAATGGGAAGGGATGGCGTTTTACTTAGGACCTTCGGCGAATTAATGATATAGAAATTCCAATAAGCCCTATGGTATCTGATAATAAATATATAGAATATTAAATTCTTTATATTTACATCATTAATTGGAATTATTTGTACCTGTTTTAATATTATCCTGAGCTCACAGGCTACTGAAAGCAAGTGTTCCACCTACTGTACCACCTACACGTGCAATCCAATAAGCAACATTAGTGATTATTTTTCTAAGAATTATTATTACGCTAACGTGTAATAGCTTAATCCACAGCAGAGTGACATCTGATGGGTTTCCCCAGACTGCTAGACATATAGTTCCCTGTGTTTTCCCTTGTTTAGTGCAGTCTTATTGTACATCTGTGTCCTTAAACTCAAGCCTTGTTTTTTTTTTTTTTTTTTTTAGATGTTTAAAAAAAAATGTTTTAGCCAGTGCTTTCACCATTGCTTTTGCAGTTTTTAGAATAAATCTATACTATAGCACTTTAGTAATGGCACCTTCATATAGAGCATTCTCAACCCATCCAAGGCTTTATATAGTTAGCTGTTGAGGTCATCCTATTATTTATGGAGTCAGTGCAGTTTCTGTTTTGTTGTATGGACAAGACCTAGATTTCATCGCTTGAGAAATCCCTGATATTTTCTCACTGAATTAATATTATATATATATATATATATATATATATATATATATATATATATATATATATATATATATATATATATATATAATAATAATATATATAATATATAATAGTTTTAGAAGAAGCATTGTCAAATTTTTAAATCCACTGTTGCCATTGTAGCTGGGAAAACATAAATAAAATCAATTAAAATCACTGCCATTCAAACTCAAACCTATGCAATAGAAGTGTTGTGACATCCTTTAAAGTGCTGTTTAAAGTTTCCTTTCATCATATCCTGAGATGTTGAGAGGAAATGGATTGCAGTGCTTTCACAGCCTGGTAAACACACTCTTGCATGGGAACGTATAGAAGGGTGTGATGTAGGATGCTGTTTAACCCAGAAAAAGACGTAAGAGGGGCCCCGGGGACAGACCCATTCCTCATGCTACACATCCATCATGAAGGGCAATGGGAAGCACTAGATCCCATGGCCGCACATCCTCCTCCCAGGGGACGATATCTCGATGCTGAGGGTGAGCTGAGGACGTTTTTGCTCTATGTGGAAACGGTGTGTAACTGCGTTTAAATGAGTTTGGTCTCCTTGGTCTTCAAATAAAGCGAAGAAAAGTGAGTATAGAATAGGTGAGCAACACACAAATCTAAATACAAAAGGAATCAGAACAAAGTACCTCCATTAGGTTATGAGCAAGTACAGGGTGTACCTATTTGTTTCATAGAACATCATTACAAATATGATAATTCATTACACTCACTGTCATAAAATTGACAAGGCAGACTGTTCCACTAACATATACTGTATGCAAATTTGAGTAATATTTTCAGTGTGCCATGAAGCAGACAAATGAATGCAAGCATAGGTGTTCTGGTTTCATTAAACCCAATGTAGCAGACAAACAAAAGGACAAGGCAATATTTAGAAACTTGAGGTCAGGCTTTCAGTAAAAAGGCATACATTATACAAGACTAAATCAGTAAATGTAAAACAGGCTATAGTTAAACACTAATTAAGAAGGAGATAGTAAATACTTGGAATTGTCACAGGTGCAACAGACTTCACAAAGTAACACTAATGGCAAACAGGTGTGTCATTAATGATCAGGTGACTTCGAGCAGGGATAGGTGCTTGAGTGGAGGTCATGTGATAAAGGTGTGGGGTGATGATCATGATAGTTGCAGACATGGGCATGACAGTGACTCTAGCCTTGAGAATGAATTTCACTGTTGCAATACTGTTAAAATTTTCATAATATTTACATATTCTGAGGCAATGATAATTCCATGCTTACTGCCCTCCCAGCTTAACCCTTAAATGCATACATGTTTCGCCAATCATTATTACATATTCAGGTCATTAGCAACCCGAAGTATATATCTAACACAGCTGGATCTCTAAAATACCCCAATAGTATAAAACTGTCCTAATATTTGATTAACAATTACAAAATAATAAAATACGGCATATTTCGTTATATTTTGACATTTTATTTGTCAATAAAAATATAAAAATATATACATAGTTAAAATTATGCACTAATTCACGCGCTGAAACAATTTCATTCAATAGTTTCAGTCACCATAACAAAATTAAAATCATTACAATATTTAATATTTTCGTATCATGTATAATTTTCATGGCTAAAAACAGGGGTGTTAGCTGGACTGTTAATCATCCGTGGCTGAGCCCAGATTCTTCTTCATGCATTTTTTCCAGCTCAGCTAGTAGCCCAAGTTTTGTTTTATGGAAGCTGAGGTAACTTAGCTGTCAATGTATGACATGATCAGAAAAAGTTGGATTTATCTTACAACTTGCCTCGGGTGTTGTCACTGTTTGTAGGACTACCAGACCGATACAATATAAAACTTTTCTAACTAGGCTAGTTTGGTGTCACTAGCCAATGGGAGGCACAACCAAGCTGCACAACAGTGCCATGCAAAGTACACTATCTTTCCCTATGCTCTGCTCATATCATGTTCATGTAAACTGGAACTCATATAGACATTTACAGACCTTGTTTTCCTGCTCAGCATCAGAGGATGTTAGTGTTTCAAAACAAAAATTTGGCATATATCACAGATCTATATGTATGAGCTAGCATTTGGCAGAATTGAGAGCTGTCAGTCAATAAGACACGTGTGTTTCCATGTAAACCCTGTCTGATTGATCTCGGCTTCGTTCACTGAAGACGTAAAATTACTTCTTTTCTGAAGTACACTTACGTAGTGACAAACAGCTCCAAATGGAGAATTATTCAGGGCCTAAAAAAAAGCTTCAGGGCTACAGCCCTGAATGCTCAGGCCAGGTTTCACCCCTACCTAAAAACAATATTATCAAGTAATATTATGATAGGCAAATATGGCACCTTCTGCACTTCACCCGATAAATTCAGCACCTGGCTCATATTCAGGATCTGGATCACTCAATACGTTACTCTCAATAGGCAATTATCATGTTCATAATCATCAAGATCAGTATTTTGTACACTGACAGCTTGATCATCAGATCCCACCATCTAATGCTAATATTTGATTAGAAACTTGTTCTGCAGTAAATTTCTGAGCCATGTCAAGTTTTGTAATGTTTCTTTTATGGCTGGGGTCATTATGATATACATTACATCATAACTGTTTACCAAACATTCCCACCTTAAGGAATAAAAGAGAATTGCACTTACTGATCTGTGAGAGATTCAATATTGCTGCGAAGAAAAATATACTTACACTTACAATTACAATTACAATTTTATATTTTCCTGTTATACTGTTGATAATAAATAAATTGAGGAATACTAAGAAGGTGGAGGTCTAATGTGTAAAAAAAAATAAAGAGGGGAAGGGTACTGAATGACGTCAGATGGTTTGCTAACGACCCAAGGTATGTGTTTAAGGGTTAATGACAGTCAAGCCACAGGAAGGCAATCTGCTATATTGGGAATAGGCTACAGAGGAGATCAAAATGAGATTTTTAAAAAAGGTCCAACTTATATATACACCTATCTACAAGTGTCAGTGAGAGTGCGATGTGCTCTCCAACACATATTTCTAATGTACTCGAAGGGCTGCCTCTTCATGACCAGTCACTATTTTACTCTCAAACCAAATCCTGCAGGTAGTCTTGTCTTTTTATTCATGTTCTATTTGAGGGTGTCATATTCCTCTACACATATGTTGGTGAAAATGAGTGCTATCAAATGTGAGTATGGGGAGACAAAACTCATCCCAAGCCTGTCTGTGCCACCAAGCATGTGACAGCCCCCAGGAAAAAAAAGAAAAGGTCCTAATAATATATTTGATCTGCTGAAGCCTTCATTTTTCACTTGGATTCACTTGACCATTTCTGCAACCCTGCAGCGGTTGGTGCTCCTCCATGATGTCATTAGAAGAGAGGATTAGGAACCTGAGGCAGTGTCTTTTTTTTCTCCTTTTGTAACATTGTTACGACTGCAAATAAAGCTTATTAGTTGGATAGAGGATCTTTAATAAGCTATGTGCTTTTGGGTGATGGAGGTGAGTGAATGAATTATATATGCACCATTTTGTATATATAAATATTTTAAATGAACCATAATTAATCATGTCAGCTGCATGTACACTTTTGCTTGTGCCTTGTATAATATATACAGTGGATTTAAAAAGACTACACATCCTGTTAAAATTGCAGGTTTTTTATGATGTAAAACATTAAACCAAGGTCAATCATCTCTGATCTTTTTTTTTTTTTTTTTTTTTTTAACCATTAATGTGGTCCTGCAATTGAACAAAATCCAAGTAAAACAAATAGAAACATTTGACTGCGCTCATAATTTTCAATACATTACTTGTAACCTGGAACACTGTGAAGGCCATTATCAACACATAGTAGAACATAGTGCACCACAGTGACATCACCAAGAACAGGACATACCTCCATAAATGGATGAAATGACAAGACAAAAATTTATCAGGGCGGCTTCCAAGAGACCTACAGCAACATTAAAGGAGCTGCAAGAATATCTGGCAACTACTGGTTACTCACTGCATGTGACAATAAGCTCAATGTATTCTTCATACTTCATACAGTATTTCTGGGCTGTGAGGTAGAGTGGCTAGACATAAGAACTTTCACACAAAAAAAATCCAAGCCTTCCGAAATTTTGCCAAAGCATATGGAAAACTGTGTTATGGTCTGATGAGACCAAGGTAGAACTTGTTGGCCATAATTCTAAAAGACATATTTGGTGTAAATGGGAAATGGTCTGCACTTATATTGTGCTTTTATCCAAAACGCTTTACACTGGTTCTCATTCACCCATTCACTCACACACCAATGGTAGCAGAGCTGCCATGCAAGGTGCTAACTTACCATTGGGAGCAACTTGGGGTTCAGTGTCTTGCCCAAGGACACTTCAGCATGTGGAGTCACGTGGGCAGGGAATTGAACCACCAACCCTACGATTAGTGGACAGCACGCTCTACCACCTGAGCCATAGCCGCTCCAAAAACAAAACAGCTTCTCACCCAAAGAATATCATAACTACGATGAAGCATAGGGTGGCAGCATCATGCTGGGGCTGTTTCTCATCAGCTGAGACTCAGACTCTAGTCAAGATAAAAGGAACCATGTCACTTTTTGCACAGCCATCCAATTACAGTGGAGGAGGGCCAGGGAGGAGGAGCTGATGGCCTCCTGGTAATTTGTGTCGCTCCTTGTTATAGAAGGTCCAATTTTCTGGGGCAACAATTCAAATTCCTGCTCATATGAAAGTATGTAAGTATGTCAAACTTCAGTTTTTGGACCACACAATGGTACTTGCTGAGATGTTTCCTCGCCTAGAAAATCTCATGAACCCACATATACCGGTGGGTCTGTCCTCTCTTTCTACATGCTTCAGTCATCCCTTCATCCGAAGCAAGGGCTAGAGCAAGTACTTTACCTCATGTCGACATTTTTATATTCAATATTTGCCGATAAAACAAACTATCTGTGAGATCAGATACCAGTAACACATTACTTCTGCGCATATTCCATATCATAGCAATCAAAGTGCCTCACCTGAAAAAATGCTGCACCTTCAAAGTGCTCTCATGTGCCCCAGTTGGGCTTTTTCAGAAGAGCGCCTGGCATTTTCAGCGGGCTAAAAATGCTTTGGTGGACACACGGTTTTAGATGAATTTAGTGAAGAAAAATTTCACTTTCAAGCATGACAAAGATCCAAAGCACAAATCCAAGTCAACAAAGGAATGGCTTTAGAAGACGAAGAGCAATGTTTTGGAATTCCCAGTCAGAGCCCAGAGCTAAATTCTATTGAAAACCTGTGCAAAGACTGCAAAGCGGGCTATGCACAGGAGATCCCCTCACAACTTGATAAATCTGGAGCATTTTTTCAAAGAAGAGTAGAACAAAATTGCCTATTCAAAATGTGCTAATCTGGTAGACTCTCATCCAAAAAGCCTGAGTGCTGTGTTATAATACTTATGCACACCTATGCAACCAAGTTATTGAAAGTTCTTTCTTTCTTTCTTTCTCTCTCTCTCTCTTTCTTTCTTTCTTTCTTTCTTTCTTCTTTTGTTCTCTCTTTATTTATTTCTAACATTATATCAACATTATTATATTTGGTATCGCTATTATTTTCTTTTATATTTGTTTTTAACTTAAAAAAAATGTTGGTTGCTGTATCACATTAAAGGTGAAAAAAAACTTTTTCTTTAATTTAATTTAAAGAAAAATTTCTTGCATTTTTATTTATTTATTTATTTATTTTACATCAAAAACCTGAACTTTTAGGAGGGGCATGTACAGTAAACTATTTATATCCACTGTATGTATGCTGGTCTGGAAAAAATGTTGCTGTGACTGAATTCTGGTAAACATTTTCAGCCAACAATAAACCACTTCTTTAAGAAAACAAATATATTTTACCAAAATGACATAGAAATGTATTATTTACTCTACAGTCATGCCAATTCTTTCTGCAAAGCTCTAAAAGCTTGATAGCGAAGTGTGATTATTGCACATAATGAATATCACAATTTGATCATTTGATAGTTACATGTTGTACGGATATTGACTTATTCATAATAAATTTAGTTTGTAACCAGATACCAGCTGTAAAAATGTTCACAGTGTCCCTGGTCCATCAGATCATCAAAACAGAAAAGAGCATTAGGTAATAAGACTAAAGAGGAGGATTATCCTGATGATAAAAATGATAACACATACACTACCCATATGTTTTAATTATTTTATAAAAAGTTAATAATTTTAGTTATTATAATTTTAGTTGTATATTTTATGTAAACCTATATTTTAATAAATATTAAATCTTATAACCTTATTCATTACATTTTAAATTAAATGCAAATGCAAGCAATGAAATCTTTTAGTAAATAAATGCATTTGCGTGTAGTACTGGAATTCTAAAGGAAATCTTTAAATTCAGTTTTATCCCTTTTCACCTTTGGGGATAACCAGAAGTCAAAATACTCTAAAATTACTTGATTGAGATACATGCAAACAATAGACACATACCAGTACAAGATAATAATAAATATCAACATTTTACAATGTGAAAGGTTTTCCCTGGCTATCACACACACTATAGACATAGACTTCAATTTCAATACAATAGTTCACTGCAAACCCAGTGGAAGATGAAGTACACATCTTGTGTTGATCATGTGCATAGCTAAAGCACCATTACATTCACTTTTGTCACATAATTATTCCTCAGGAGAGGCAATTAGCCACCATGCAGCAATACGGGACAAGGCGACTTGAAATATGCTCTAACACACATAGACGCATGCAGAGTAATTACTCAGGAGCCAGGTCCAGTGAGAGCAGTGCACAGCGTGAGATAAAAGAGCCTCAAAACCCATAAGTGTATTTTTAGATTCTCAATTTAATCAGATAAACATCTTTGTAAGAAACCTGCATAAATCTAAAATGCATATCCCAGATATATGCATATCAAAGGCTTTTCCAGCAAAAGACAATATACATAAATATAATAGTACGAGATTACGCAGAAGATAAAAGTGCAAGAAAACATGTACTATGTACTACTTGTAAAAGTACAGTGTTTCAAAGGAGTTATTATCACACTGCATCTATGATTAGCTGGTATCATCTCACATTTTATTCTTGTGCTAAATATCTGTGTTGGCGCTGCTTCCATTTGAGTCAGTAATGCTTTTAGCCATGTACAAACACAGTGAACTGATAGAATATCTCAGAACCCGCTAAATTGTCACAACTAATCACACATAATGAGCCTTTGCGTCAAACCAGACAAAATCAGCTTGAGGAAAACAACACATGATGGCTCAAAGAGTATGTAATTAATAAAACTAAGGGCACATTTCTAAACAAACATGATGCCCTTTCATTTCCCAACAGATCAGTTATCTATAATAGAGTAAAAGAGTTCATTTGTATGAAGAGCGAACCTTTAAATAGCAAGTTAAGAAGTCACACAGAGAGAATCTCACTTATAATATATATCATTTACCACAATATATTTATAGTTAAATGCTAATTAAACGTGACTGGTGGAAAAGGGGAAAAAAAAAGTCACGAATCTAAAATGTCACATGGATTTGTTCATGTATTTTATATATATTTTTTCTAAGAGATTGAATCCACAGCAAGCAAAAAAGAAAGTAATATTATACTTTGCTGCTGCGCTTCCATGCATTTACCTGTGTAAAAAGCTACATACATTGACATAGGATGGCATTGCCAGCTGTGCTGCAAGTGTTGAAGGAATTTTAAAAGTGTTTTGAAATTAGCTTTAATATCCTCACATTTAACTGCCTACTATCACACTGACAGCAATGGAGCAGATACAGGCTAATTAACCACATGCCTTTCTTACACTGCTAGCCTTACAGTGGACATAAAAAGTCTACACACCGATGTTAAATGGCAGGGTTTTTGTGAAGTAAAACAATGAATCTAAGATAAATCATGTCATATCTTTTCCCACTTTTAATGTGCAATTCCAAGGTATACAAACAAAGTGAAAAACAATCAAAAACTTTTTCAGCGGAAAAAGGGAAAATGAAAAAACTTACAATAACCTGGTTGCATAAGTGTGCACACCCATAAACTAATACTTTGTTGATGCACCTTTTGATTTTATTGCACCAGTCAGTATTTTTGAGCAAGTGTCTATCAGCATGGCACATCCTGTCTTGGCAATATTTTGTCAATACATTGTTGTGCTGAAAGGTGAAATTCCTTTTCATCTTCAGCTTCCTAGCAGATACCTGAAGGTTTTGCACCAAAATTGACTGGTATTTGTTGCTATTCATGATTCCCTCCACCTTGATAAAAGCCCCTGTTCAGGTAAAAAAATAAATAAATAAATAAATAAATCAAAATAATTTATGCAAACAAAAAAGCAAACAAAACAAAACAAAACAAAAAAAAGCCTTAAAGCATGATGCTGCATGATGTGTTCTTTTAGTGATGTGCTTTTTTCCCCACCAAACATACCTTCTGGAATGATGTATTTATTATACCTTTTGGAATTGGTCTCATCAGACCATAACACATTTTGCCACATGGTTTGGGGTGATTTAGTTGGGCTTGGATGTTTTTTGTGAGAAATGGCTTCCACTTCCACTCTAGCGACCCTACCCCATAGCCCAGACATGTGAAGAATACAAGAGAATGTTGTCACATGCACAGAGTAATCAGTACTTGACAGTTATTCCTGTTGCTGTTGGTCTCTTGGCATCCTACCTGGTAAGGTTTTGTCTTGTCCTTTTGTACATTTTGGAGGGACATCTAATGTTTTGGAAATTCCTTTATAACCTTCTCTTGATTTATACCTTTTGACAAGTGAGGGTGGAAAAAGTTCATGATTTATCTTGGTTTCATTTTTTCATCACAAAAATCTGGATGTGTGTAGACTTTTTATATCCATTGTAGATGAATTGGATGAATGATGAAGTGTCTCATCATAGCCTAACTACTTCACTAATACCTGTTACTTAGTAACATGGTTTTAAAAAACCCACTTAAAGACAAAAGTGAGTACACATATTACAGAATAAAAATGTCACTTTCTGTGTTAAATGTTTGGGAGCAGATCATGCTAGGCAAATACTTGAGGGGGCTGTCTGCATGCACTGTGAGAAATTGACCCTAAAAAAAACTCGGCTGGCTCTCTTCTCGTGTAAAAGGAGCTGGGCAACTGTGCCTCGTGGATTGGGACCGGCTACTGTCGAGGCAGCCTGCCGGCTCAAATCATGGGGGTCTCAGATGAAACTGGAGGAAGAGCAAGAGATGGGCGAGTCCCTTTCACTTGCTCTTTCATTCAGTTCCAAGTATCCAGTCCCAGCAGGCGCTTGCAGTGTGATTTCTCCCCTGGGACTAATAAATCAGCCTGCCGTCTCCACCTCTGAGGAGATGGAGGAGGAAGCACAACCCGTGCGGCTCTCTGAATCCTATAAAGAGCTGCTAGAGGTTGTGACAAGGGCTGTGGAGAAGCTGAAAATAAAATGGCTAGCTGAGGAGATGGCGCCTTAGACTAGCGCTTCCTCACCAGTAGTAAAAAATCCTCGCCTGGCAAGAAGCTCCCCTTTTTTCCCCAAGCTTGATGCCAAAGTGTCGAGATCATGGGAAAAACTGTACTCCAGTTGAGTTTTCAACTGTGATGGCAAATTATGGTACCATTGTTTGGGGTACGGTTACATTGTGCTGCCACAGGTTGAAGAGATGCTTGTGGGCTCTCCAGGCATGGTAGCACACTTACGGGTGTTGTGCTATTGCCTATGAAGCCATGCAGGGTGTCCTCACAGTTAGTGGGCAAGGCTTATGCAGCAGCAGGCTTCTGGGGCTTTGCATACTATGGCTGTGCTTCAGGCTTATCAAGCTGACCTGCTAAAAGAGCTTGATAGCGGAAACGGTATTGGTCCTTAGGTGGTTGTGGCTATCTGACAAGCCACACATTTGTCTCTCTGTGCCACGACGCAGACAACCGGTGCCATTGGACATTCTATTGCTAGTTTGGTAATCGCGGAGAGGCATCTGTGGCTTAATTTGTTGGAAATAATGCCTCTATTTCTCCTGCTGGCTTGTTCAGCGATGCAGAAAATACTGTCATAGACAGGTTTCAGGAAGTGAAGAAACAGTCAGAGGCATTCAATGAATTCTTCTCTTGCGGCTTCGAGTTCCCGAGGGCTTCAAGTAATCCTCGGGCTGGGACTAGCACTGATAGGGAGGAACAGAGAGCTAGTGTGGCTGACCGCGTCCCCCCATGCAGAGGCAGTGGGTCCGGCCAGCCGCAATCCCAGTTCTCCAGAGGTACAAGAATGGATCTGAGGACCGTTCTAAGAACTAGAAGGAGGAAGTAGTCCTGAGGGGCTGATAAAGTGGGGTATCGGGGACTTTGAGGTTGTGATTGCCCCCAGTATTTCTGTAGCGCATCATCTATTCAATGATCTCCCTTGTTCTTATCTCCCTGTTCAGTGAGCTGGCCAGGGTAAAGAACCTATAATACTTTCACTTAAAAAAAAAGGCTCTTGCTCCCTTGAGTCTGCCAGGGTGCGGGAATGCAGCTGAGTTTGGGTTTGTGTTACCTGAAACTGTGCTCAATATACGCGCAGTTTCAGTGTGTTATGCTCATTTTATCGTTAGCACATTCAGTTTGAGTATTGATTTGTCACGATAAGATCTGAAAATCACACGTTCTCGCATCCATATTCCCCTCCCTTCAGTCGAACCTGTTGGGCTGTTATGAATGCACAATATTTCCTCAGAAATATTTCTTATTCAGTTTGGACACTGTTATCTAAAGTCACTTTTCCCACATCGACATTTCCCCCCCCCCTCCTCAGTTGAGGCTGTTGGGGCAGTTATGAGTCTATAATATTTCTGAGGAAATATTTTTCTCAAATTTATGGAGAAAGTCCCTACCACAGGAAGCAGTATTTTAGGTCTCCTGAGGGGTCCTAAAATTAAAGGACGGGGGTTGATCTTGAGGGGTCATCCATCCCAAAGCTTCTGGGTGGGCCTTTAGGAATGTAATTGAGCTTATATTGCGTTAACTGAAACCAGGCTCATCATAGTTCGAGTACTGATTTGTCATGATAAGATCTAAATGTTGCACACTCTCGCATATCCTCCAACCCCCCACCCCCCCAAACCCGCCATTTCAATTGTGTCTGGTAGAGCTGAAAAGAACGCAGGGTTTTTCTGAGGAAATATCTCTTGTAATATCTAAAATTAGAATATTGTTGAAGACTGATATCCTACCGAGGTAGGGGCTAAGGCCCGGGGAATGGAATGGTTGAGGCCACACTTCTTTCCCGTTAGTTTTGTTTTCAGAACAGGGGGTTCATCAAAACCAGAAAAGTCTACTGCTGGTAGCTCCACTTTGATCAACTCCGAGTATAGTTTTCAGATATCATAACCCTGTCGAGGCAGTGTAGGCTATAAGTCTGGCCTCTGAGAGGGTACCAACTCCTAAGCATCTCTCAACCGAGGTTGGGAGAACATTTTCAATACTAGAGCTTTATCCACAAGGAAGTGTATGCTCTAATACATGTCTGTTCTTTTGTGGTATAACGATTGCTAGTAGAACCAGTAACTAAGGTTTTGGGATTCTACACGGGCACATTCAAGCAAACTTACGTGGTTAAACTCGAGGGTGTGGCTTCCTCTAAAGCATTACCCAAGGGTATGCTGTAAGACTATGTTTGTTCAAGAAGTGTTTTTGTGTGTATATACATCACAGACATTTTTGACAGACATGATTCAGTATGGCATAGTGGGTATTCTTGTTCAAGCAACGTAGAGTTCCCCTGGAAAGGGAATGTCTGGGTTACATATGTAACCCTGTTCCCTGAGAAGGGAACAAGACATAGCATCTCGTTGACCATACTTTGTCATGCCTGCAAATTATGTCTTCCTTCAAACATGACTTTGCCTGTTGATTTGGATTTTCATTATGTAGCAATATTCTTGACATGCAAATATAAAATGTATGCAGTTCAGGACTGTTACATGATGCAGATGATTTCAGAGGTTAAAAAAAAAACAATTTTTTCTTTAAAAACAAAACAACAACAAAAAGCTATGACTTTCAATGTAATCTGGCACAAAAAAAAAAAAAAAAAAATTAGATTTTGTGTAGAAAATGTATAACGCTATACCAAAGACATGCTGCACTGACAATGACAAATAGTCTAAGCAGCATAAATCAGGATAGTGATTTCTGTTAAAATACAGTAATTATCTTAAGTGATTTGGAGGTGATTTATGTCTTATATGTTCCTAAAAACAGCCTTAAAGATACTATCTATAAGTGTGGACAATATGCATGAAAGGCATAAATGAGAAGACAAACATCATTATTTTGAAATTCATGCACTGATAATGAAAAAATACACTTAAATATTCATTTAATATGTAAATGAATAATATAATGAATTGTGCAATAGCATCGCAATATTTCCCACACAAATAGGCAATAGCTACATCCTGTAAGTATGCTAGATATGTAAATATCTTCCCCACATCTGCCATCCTTATTTAGCCCAAGATTACACACACAGAGATACACATGCACACACCTTGTTGATGAGGTATGCATTGTATATATGTGAGTGTGAACATACTAAAGAATCTGAATTCCTGGCAAGCATATTTATAAAGGTTATTAAGTACTTGGTGAAGCATCCATTTGCTGTGCACACAACCATGGATGTGACATTTATCAAGAATGCCCAGCTAAATGTCACAGGACGAGATAGCAGTCCTGCTCTTAATTAGGACCTGAAAGTCTTTGAGGAGTCCTCTTACTTCAACTTCTACTTCAAGCCTATGTTGATCTTTCTCTTTCTCGCTCTCTTTCTCTCTTCCTTTATATCGTTCTCTCGAACTACATTCAGGGAATGCGTGTTAAGCAAAGTTGGGATAACAATTGATAACGCGAAGGAAGATAAAGCACAGACAAATGGCTGAGGATGTAGCTCATCCATCATGCTCACAAGACTCATTGTTTGCAGATTTTAACCTATAGAAGTTCTGTTCCCTTCCCCACCGAGTCTCACAAATCATACGAAACCGAGAGCACATTCTGGGCAGGCCTGCGGATCTCAGGACACACTTAGGATTCTGCCGCAGAAAGAAGAAAGAAATGAAGTGAAAGATGGTTAGAAAGGAATGGGGAAGAAAGGGGAAGAACAGGAAACACATCTGCCACTATCTCCTCTAAGCTCCCAGGCTGAAAATGTCAGGCATAACAGCACATCCCACTACATGCAAGCAGAGAGTTATGCATGTGTAAATATTGACTGTGCTGACACGGTGCAGTGCTCTGTCGATGGAGAATTATTTGGCTTATCATTCCATTTTCTTTGCAGTGGAAGGGTGGAGGGGAGAACATAATGGGACAATGGTAAACATGTCAAAAGATTACTTAAAGCCCTCAAGTGCAAGGCATTAAAATGTGTGCTAGATTCTTAAATATACAGGTGCCAGAAAACATTATTGAATATCAAATGATGCCATTAAAGAGCTATTTTTTTAATGGATCTTTAAACATAATTGTTGGTGCCAGAGAGCACTTTTTGGAAGAATAGAATTTTTGATGGAGAATGATTATTCAACTGATAAATAAATGCAAATCTGCAAAATAATGGTTAAATAATTAAGGAATTGATCTTTAGGATGCCCTCAAAGTGGTTCCAGGTGTCTATGAAGCATAGACAGTGGGTTCACAGTTTTTTTTTTATTTTGTTACAATCCATATTGAATTGAATGGTTTCATCCAAATCTCAATAACCAAAAACAATTAGTGCTTTAAATTTAATGACAATTTTAATTAAAATGTGTTCTCAGAATGAAAAAGGCTTTAAGGTCCACCTACTTGACACAATCATGTAATGTGGAATATCTGTGAAATGCTTTTTTCCAATACACAATATAGTCTATTTCAATGTAAGTGTCATTATGATATACTTGTCAATGTCCATTATAAACCTTATTAACCTGGCTAACTGGAGTAGAAACACATGAAACCACTTTGTATTTTTAAAATTGTCCCGAAGATCAGATTTTTTTTTTGTATATTCAGAAACAACAATCTCTGTTTGCTAGATCACCTGCATTCATGAAATTGTACATATTCATTTCTATTCCTATTTAGAAAGACTAAAAGATAATATTGCAGAGGAAGTTCCCACATGTTGAATGTTTTTGCATTAGCATTCAAATTTGTATGACAAAAAAAAAAAAAAAAAGTATTTCACTTCAGATCATCTTCACAGTTAAATAAATATTTTAATTTTAATCCAAAGAGTAGCTATTTGGTCTTGTTAAGCATACAAATGTATGCATATGTAATTAGACAAAGTCTTTTTTAAACAATAGAATACAACAAATATTACAGTCAATCTTTGCCAGTTGATTGCTGATATCTACTGTTTAAAAAATTACCCTATTCAACTGTAGACTTTAGAAACATATAGCATGTTAGCAAAGTAGTTAACCACCATCAGAAATGTTTATTTGTATACAATTATATAATGTTTTCTTGCAAAAAAGAAAAAAAAGAAAAAGAAATACATTTTCATTAGGTGATATTTTTATTAACAGACTCATTGAAGCCTTTTGGACTGTTGGACCTTATTTTATATTTATCATGCCCTGAACGGACCATAGCACTGTTTCATACAGCTTTTCTGGATTGGGCCATTAACATAAAGTGATTTTGTAATGAGCTCCAGCATCAGCAACCATTTAAAGCCACACACTTTGAGACCAAAGCTCAAGATGTTTCGTTTTTTCTCCAATAAAAGTTAGTTGTAATTTGTTCATCTTTGATGTAATAGACAAAAGGCGGTGAAATAGCTTTTTTGATGTGGGCTAAGAAGGGGCCCTGGAGAGAGTGTTTCTGTGTCAGGTGGCTTTGAGGGAGATAAAACCGGTAATCAATAAGAGCTCAGCGTGAAGCATCATGTCCCATTGTAAACTCGCATCATCACATCAAAAGCGTTCTGGCAGGGAACGGAGATAAAATGCAGCCCAGCACTCCTCAGCTTTCTCCTCAGGGGCTGTTCTACATGTTTTGCTCATCCGGACTTTATTAGCTTATCCTGAATCAGAGAATGTGATTTCAATTACTTCTGTAACTCTTTTCGGTCTGCATTACAGGGTATATGCAGCTCTGACTGAAGAGTTGCAGCGATATATAATAAGAGTGTGTGCTGTTTTAATGCAGGCTGGTTCAGTGGCCTGGTTGGAGGGAGGTGTCTGGAGACCTTGTCTAGGTACAGAGAGAAAGAGAGAGCCAGAAACAGCAGCAGAGACTCATGGGGGTCCTGCTCTGAAGGGTGAGATTGATGATACAAAGGGATTTCCTGAAAGTGAGTGTGTGTGTGTGTGTGCGTGAGAGCGCATGTGTGCACCTAAGAGTATGCACCTCATCCTACCTACAATTTCATTTTCAGCCCTCTTTATTTTATTTCCCCTTCTCCGGTTACCAAGGGAACATGTGATTCCCCAAAGGCTTTCAGGACACACAATCAGCATTGCACTGCAAATCTCTCTATCCTGGGGCCTGGCCGGTGAGGGTAAATAATTCTTTGCATTTTTGTGCTTCCGAAGGAAGGTGATAATACACTTTTTGTTTCTGTTTTGTCCCTCAGGAAAGATGCTGCCAGTGCTCCAGACTTTGCATACACATGAAACAGACATTCTTTTTGTGCATGTTTCTACCATTGTGAGACCTGAGTATTGGTGTTACCACCCTCACTGTACCTCTGCTAAAAGCATGTATCACACAGCTCGGTCATTCCATCTCAAGTGGACCAATAATTGCAAAGTTGGTTGCTTGATCGTTTTTAATTTCTCTATTTTTTTGAGTGATTACCTCTATGTATTGGCATTGCAAAACCACCAGTTTTTTTAATTTCTTTCATTTTTCTTTGTTTACTACGATGGCTATCTTTGTGTCATAGCACACAACAAATTTTGGTTATACAGTTTTTTACATAAATTTCAATGTCTCAGCTCTGGATGGTCCTACGTACATGGAGCTCACATTCTCGCCCCATTAAAAAATAAATAAATAAGGAAAGTCTCAAACCTGAAATCTTCTGCATGCACACTATACTTACCCAGGTACCCCTAATAAAAATTAAGACTGAGACATAACCCTTCCGATTATAAATTGACCCTAAAAGTGAAACAGTGAGCAATTTTGAGCATTACATTTGGACTTAAGCTCTAAGTCTAAGGAACAAGGATGTGCAAAATCTTTATAAATGTACATGTACATTGTAATGTGCACTAGAGATCAGTTTTTGTTCCAAGGAAGTAAATCCATCCTGAGCCGAGTTATTGAGGTTTCTGTAAACAACTGTATAACCAAAATGTATTGTGTGCCATGACACAAAGATCATCATAGTTAAACATAGTTAAAGTAACATTTTTTAAAAATATTTGCAATGCCAATACATAGAGGTATTCAGTCAAATCATCATCATCATCATCATCATCATCATCATCATCATAATAATAATAATAATAATAATAATTAAAAACAGTCAAGCAACGTGTATTGGACCACTTGAGATGGAATGACACAGCTATGAAGATGAGATGAATCTGCATAGATTATCCAAGTATTTTAATTTAGATCACTGTTTAATTAGTTAGCAGTTGAAGGGTTCTCACCTTTTCTTTTTGGCTCAATTTTAGGGGCTCTGAACTCTCACAATAATTCCTGGTGGAATAAAGTAGAAATTGTAAGCCTATTCCTTAAAAAAAATCACAAGTTAAGTCAATTCAACTTGGTTTATTTGGTCATTCCTCTATATAGCTTGTATACATTGGAACAAAATGATGTTTCTCTAACACCATGGTGCAACACAGAACAGCATGCAAGACTACATAAAGTGCAAATACACAATAGTGTGAAATAAGTGCAGGACAATAAATACACAGAACAGAACAATAGATACACGAGAGAGTAAATACTCAAAACATTGGCTGTAAACTCTAAACTTTTTTGTAGTGTACCAACAATAAGTATAGCAGCAATACTGGCAGTAAAAACGGGTTCCATAATAAAAGTGACTGATGCAACTTTGTAAAGTGCAGGTGTACAATGTTTTTGAGTCTTACTGGTTAGGTGTTTGACTAGCCCAGGTGAGCTTTGGGAGGCAGCAGGGTGTTGAGTAATCTGACTGCCTCAGGGGAGAAACTGTTGCGGAGTCTGCTGGCAGTGGTACGGATGCTCCTGTACCTTCTGCCAGATGGTAGGAGGGTGAAGAGTCCATGAGAGGGGTGAGAGAGGTTGTCTACAATGCTGGTAGCTTTGCAGATGCAGTGGTTGTTGTATGTTGTATCACAGTGCATTACTGTAAATAAAATCACAATCTACAGAATGAAAGGTAACGTTCTTATTTAAAAATTTTAATTTATCTTGAGAAATTAATATGAAAACCACATAAAACATTAAAAACACATTGCAGATCACAGTTAATTGTTATATATCAAAGAAGGAAAGATTAGTTCTTAATATTATCATCTAAGTATACTTGAAGAGAAGTACACTAATTGCCAAGCATATTCTAGTTTACTTTGAATATACTCGTATGTCTAAGTATACTTGAAGAGAAGTATACTAAGTGTTGAGTGTACTTAAGTTTACTTTTAATGTACTAGGATGTCTACTCATACTGGAAGGGAAGCATACTTATTAGGTATACTTAGGTTTACTTTTTATATACTAGCAAAAGTGTACTCCAAAAGAAGCATATTTATTGTCAAGTATACTCTGGTTTACATTTGATATACTAACATGTATAAGTTTGCTTCTAATATAGAGGAGAGCTGGTACAACTGGTATAACATACTTTTGTTATAAGTTAAAATTTGCAACAATAGTTTAAATTACAAGTACATAGTTCACAAATAATATCATGCATATATTTGCTTTTTCCATTTCATATTCCAATTTACCGATATCATCAGTGAGTGCTATAAAATTTTACTGAATCCAGGAGTCCTGTCTTACTGTACAAACAAAGCAGCACAACTGTATCACTGCATGGGTCGACTGTAACACCACTCAAATAAATAAATAAATAAATAAAACAATACAATTACATGTACAATAGGAAAATCAATGATAAACTGTCATGCATTCATTACACTGTTTGATATACATTTGAGCACATCTTGGAAAATATTAAGTAATTAAAAAAGATCTGGATTTCCATTAGCCACTTGGATTTCACTGGATGTCCATTAAACACATGCAGAGAAGCATGAAGAACAATTACCCATTTGAAGATGCGTTGTAATTGATTGATGATGCAGAGCTCCTAAAGACATTACCTTTTTAATATTTGTTTGCCTCCTTTATCTCCGTTTTATATTATTTTTTCTATATACTGTATACATCATAGTAACTATGGTTACTATGGTATATGGTTAGAGTAGTACACATAATACTATGAATAAAGAAAAATGATAACATCTTTGTGCACTCTGCATTTATTGCAATTCATTATTATGTGAGCAGGATTTCGAGTGCACATCTTTTCTGCCTCAGTGCTGCTCATAATCGCCTCTGAATCAGGAGTCTGTACGATTATGAAAGATGTTATAACTGTTCTGTCACCGCCATGTTTTCTCATACTCTTGCAAACAGAGGTTGCATACACAAGCCATGTGAATATGTAGTATAGCGATAGCGAGTGAAGTGTACAACTTCACAGATTTCAGTTTTTGAACATATAATGTGTTAGAAAATACTTCCGGTTTCACTTTTGGGAGCAAAATTGATTTGTCACAAATATCTCAAGAATGGATTAATCCTGCTGCACATGTATATCCACGTAATGAAGTTGCATGCAAAGAGAAAACCAGCATGTTACACTTGTTCCAGCTGTCCTCAACTAGCATGTCTGAGTATACTTGAAGAGAAGTATACTGTACTAGAATTATATTAATTGTCCAGTAAGGTGAAGAAAGAAAAAAGAAAAGTCCACACATGGAAAAATGTGTAAAACACAACACGAGAAGTGTTTAAAATGTACATGTGGTCCATGTGGAGCAGAGATATGTGAAATTCTAATGTATTCTAATTATGTATGCTAAATACAGTTACTAAAGTATGCTATATTTATGCAAGGGCATTCCCCAAGTGCAAATACACACTGCAAATAAACATGCCCAATTCTCACTCAAAGAATTTCCAAATAAATATGCCCAATCCATCCTGCATGAATTTCTCATAAGCCACCACCCTCCACCCTGATCTATTGCTTATACTTTCACTGCTGCAGCTAAGAGTCGAAGCTGTGTGTTATTGTCATTTCTCCATGAGTTACACGTTTTATTTAGATCAATTATTAAGCAGATAAGTGACTTAGCTTGTATGGATGTTTTTGAGATATCATAGCTTGGCATCTCCGAGCAGTTGGTGGGCTTGTATGTTCAACGGATGGCATTTCACTGTATAAACACGGGCAGGCACTCACAGCAAGAAAAGCAGCAGCTACACAGCAAACCCAGCCTTAGAAGGGCATTATGCCCCTCGCTGAGACACTGTCCTGACAAAGAGGATTAATTTATACCAGCATAACTTTGTACTTACATCAGCCCAAACAATGCTGCAGACTTGCTCTTGTAGTTCAGTATTTTTGAGAAGAAATAAGAGCAATCCTTCACATACACTGGGCCGTTAATAATGAAGACGAATCTGAAGATCATTACATGGTTGAGAAGAAGGCTGAACCAATGTGTTTTCTGGCAGAGGATGAAGGTAGTGAAAGTTTATAACTCCAGAGAGTGCAATATGGAGGGAGAACAAAGCTAGCAACACTTCATAATAAGATTAGTTTGAAACGTTTATATGGAAAATGCTGACTGCACAGCACATAATGCTAAAATATCTTCTAAATAATTAATCAGAAGGGTCTCTTAAATGGAAAGATAATAAAAGCATTAAGTTGTTGAGCCATTTAAAACAATGTAGTAAACAAACCAGTAAAACTCTCTCTTATGCATAACTCTCTTTTATTTTTTTTATTGCTGGTTGACTAACAAAAATGAAAATTCATGCAATTCCTAGTTTAGTGAACATCCATGTTGAACAAGAATTCATCTACTAATGGTTGAGAATTACTTTTTCACATTAGCTTGCCCTTTCCTATTCAATTGAGGTTATTAGCCATTGTCTTTATTAGCCAGGCTAACTTTATTCATGTTCATGTGACTGCTTTTTAAAGTAGCTATAATCTACTCCATCTTACAGACCTGCTGCTACACTAATTACAGTAATGTGCTTTTGTGCTTGTGCCAAAGGCAGCTGTAAGATGGAGCTGAAGAAGGAGTTCACTGCAGGTAAACTAGAAGTGTGACAGTGATTTTTTTTTTTTTTCTATGTGCAATCTGCTGTTCCTCACACAAAACAACATGACAGCAGTGGCTTTTTACTCTTGCTTCTCTGTTCTCACCTGAAACACGGGCATGTTAACAAATGAAACAACTTTCCCTGATTAAGTCATTCCAGTGAAGCATAGAGAACAATTTCTAAAAACTCACTTTTCATGGCTTCTCATGACTTGTTAGCTCATCAGCTAGTCACTCCAAGCATGCATTAAAGGAGGCTTTCTTCTGTCAAAAAACAGACGTGTAACACAATGAGGAAATGTAATTTAGAGGGAAAAGGAAACGAGGAAAAGACAGCCAGTACAAGGATAATAATAACAATACAGACATTTTAACATTATCCCAAGCTACAATGCTCTTTAGAAATTGGTTAAGTGCTTCTGTTGTCCATGGTGACAAAGTTTTAGTCTGGTCTCTGGACAGCTTTTTTGTGTATATTGTATGGTCATGATATAAAACGGTAAAAGAAGCTGGTCCAAAATCTGTTTCTGCTTTACTTGCATGCCAAATAAACAAATTGTGCTTTATTCTCTTGTCTTGATGCTAATTATGTACTATTTCTTTCATGATGAACTAGTAGTACAGTGACTATAGCTGCATACAGAGATCTACAAGCACAAGCCTCTTAATTTTCTGTCTCCCAAGCCAAAGCTCAGGCAAGCTGATTCCTCCTCATTATGTTGAAAAGGTATAATAATAGTAATAATAATAATGATAACAACAACAACAACTATTCTTTGCATGATACTGCTTTAACCAGCATTTGTGGATGGCACGGCAAACTGTGCTCACAAACAATGAGTTCTGGAGGTGTTTCTGAGCCCATGCAGTGATTTCTATTACAGAATCATGCCTGTTTTTAATGCAATGCCACCTGAGGGCCCGAAGATCACAAGCAATATCGATTTTCACCCTTGTCCCTTGCGCACAGAGATTTCTCCAGATTCTCGGAATCTTTTGATGATATGTACTGTAGATGATAAGATAGTAGATAGTAGATGATTCATAGTCTTTTTTTTTTCATAGCAATTTTATGTTGAGGAACATTATTCTGAAATTGTTCCACAAATTGTAGATGCAGTTTTTCACAGATTGGTGAACCTCTGCCCATCTTTACTTCTGAAAGACTCTGCCTAAGATATCTAAGATACTCTTTTTTATACCCAATCATGTTACTGACCTGTTACCAAGTAACCTGCAGCTGTTTCTTTTGAGTAACACTTAATTTTCCAACCTTTTGTTGCTCCCGTCCCAACTTTTTTGAGACGTGTTGCGGCCATCAAATTCAAAATTACCTTATTTTTTCTTAAAATGGTACATTTCCTCAGTTTAAACATTTTATGTGCTTTCTATGTTCTATTGTGAATAACATATGGGTTTATGAGATTTGCAATTCATTGCATTCTGTTTTTATTTACATTTTACACAGCATCCCAATTTTTTGGGAATTGGGGTTGTATTATTATTATTAATATTATTATTATTATTATTATTATTATTATTATTATTATTATTATTATTATTATTATATACTACTTGACCATATATATTAGGACTAGTATTGTTATGGTTACACTGTGTGCACCACGTGAGGCATTTATTCATGTCCACAAACAGAACACAGCCTGACCAGTGCTATTTCTGTAGAAAAAAATGCTTGGTGTGAAAGCAGCTTCATATCAGCACAGAAGGCACTCCAGCCAGAGCCTTTTCTGTGGTAGCATGCTTACATAATAGGCATTTTATTTGACAGAAAAAGCACTGGAACTCTGTATGTGTGAGCTGTTTTGTTTTGTTTTCCTTTAATATCTGTACATAAGAATCTCTTGCCAGCTCTTTTTCTGTATATAAAAATGCCTAGTGTGAAAGCAGCCTCACTCAGCTCTGAATATGTTTAAGATCAAAATGTCTTTATAGTATGTGTGTTCAACTGCTTTGGAGTTCGTTGTTTTACCCCAGTGCTGGACTGCTTGGGACCCTGATGAATGTTGGCTAATGTACACCGTCAGCCATGTGTTTCAGATTCATTCATCATGCTTTTAAAGAATCTCCAGATGGGAATATTAACAAGCACTTTGGCAAGGGTTACAGTCTTTACGATTCTTTTAGGCCGAATTCTCTTTCATCAGAGGAGCAGGAGATCTCAGACATGAGGAAAATTCATCATGTAGCGCTGGAGGAGTGATTACTCTAATAAATGATTAAGTACATAAGTACATCATGTCAGAAATAGTTACGGTCTTAAATATTTGTTTAAGATATTTGATAATAATGTAAGTAATTATAATTATGCATTAGTAAAAAAACAATTCAAAAGGTCTAAATCTGACTCAAACTTGCATTAGAAATATTCTTTAACATGCACAAATCTCCCTTTGGCCATTATTTAACCCAACGCTGCCAGCCTGAAGTATTTTTTTTTTTTATTCACCTGTGACCAACTTACAGTACAGGCAGAACCAGCAGCGCCCGAGGGTGCAAGTCAAATGCAGGAATCGGTACGAGACAAGGTGCATTTGCACAAAGCCCAAACCTATTTTTTAGAAGCAATCTAACAGCGAGCCCAGAGTGTGACAGCAGATCCTCTGCGGTTCAGAGCCACAGGACCTGTTCTGCTTTTCCAGCCATCTCATACACAGCCTTCTCACCTACAAAAGTAGAGCTCAGTGGGGTCTTCGTTCTCCCTCTTTCCCCTATGTCATACACACATGCAAACTTACACACATGGTGTGACCCTATGGTTTTGATTTTAAACGGGTCTGTGGGTTGAGATCAGCACAAATGCCTGTCCATATGGCATGGCTTTGGCGAGAGAAATGAAGGCTATAAAAGGAGCATGAGTTAGAGGGAGAGGAAAAAATATGCTCACCTGGCCTGGCAGCCTGAGACATGAGTCTGCCTCATGTCATGATCCCTGAAGGAAGCAGGGACCAAGAGCAAGCCAAAAATGGGTTCACACATTCGCCAGTTCTCCAGAACGGAAGAGAGAGAGAGAGAGAGAGAGAGAGAGAGAGAGAGAGTGATCACAAGATAATCCAGATATCCTTTCCCTTCACTTTGGACTCTTGCTACAGTGTTTCTATTTATAAATACTATAGTCTGTACTGAAACATAACTTACCTTCTCCAACACACACACACACACACACACACACACACACACACACAGCAAGTGCCATTAGAGAGTGTCTCGGTTGCCAGCTCAGCTGGACACTTCTATCAAAGCTGTCTGAATCGTTCAGCTGGCTAACTTAAGCTAGATGCCTGGGTCATCAATCATCCCTGACTCCCATGGCAGCCAAGTGAGAGGCCAAAACAGAGAGGTAGAGAGGAGGAGCAGAGGCAACCTCTGAAAGGATGGACCAAAAGGAGGAGGATGTAAAAAAGAGCAGACAGTCCATTTGAAAGGAGCGAAAGAGAAAAGAGAAAAAGTGAGTGGTCAAAAGGTAACCTATATTTTAGGTAGGCTTGTCCCCTTCCAATCAAGGGAAATCTCTAACTTCGAGGTTAATTAAGCATCAAAATCAGATCAAGAAGCATTATTCATAAACCATTAACCAATTACAAGGCTTATTCAAAATGGATCAACATATGTATTTTGCCATTTTCAACTGACCTTTAAAGTAAATGAAACATGTGGGGGCGCAATATCAATAAAATATGACATTATATTGCATAATAATGATGGAAAATTAGACAAATCACAGAATCACTCTTAAAACATGGTTTAAAAAGAAACAGTTTAAAAGTGTTAATTAATTCTACATGTATTTCATTTACTTATTTAGCTTATTCTTTTTCTTATTTCAGTCATTTCAAACAGCAATTACTGGAATCTGCAGTTTGCTTATGCTAGTAAGATTTTGTATCTTTCTTGCATTTACAAACTGAGTTGACTGATGAAAAATGTTTGCCTTGTACACTAATTCTGCACACCATTCCCTATATCACCACAGTAAGAAAACTGTTCAGGTCTTCCATCAGTTCATAAAAACACAACAAGTTTTCCATCTGAGAGCCATCAGGCACCTGTATGTAGCATCCAGTCTCCCACAGTGTGACAAACAGGTACTTGTTTTCAACAGTTTCCCCTTCACAATTAACAATCCACCCAACATTATCCAATAAATCGTTTGCTCTCAAGCCCAAAATTTCTTCAGTATACAGCAAAGACAAATGAATTGGCCTTACCATTCCAGTAGTTTTGGAGGGGACTGTATTTGATTGTTGAAATGTTTTCTCCAATTAAATGCTAATTTAACAGTACTAGTAATGTCCTAGGAATATGAAACATACAGCACCAATCAACAAATTTGCACCAGAATTATTAATCATATCGCAAATATTCCAATCAAAGCATATTTACTGTTTTTTCAAGGTACAGTGCAAATTTTCCACTAGTTTTCTTTTTTTCCATCAGTTTGTGCAGATATACAGTATCTCACAGAAGTGAGTACACCCCTCACATTTTTGTAAATATTTGATTATATCTTTTAATGTGACAACACTGAAGAAATGACACTTTGCTACAATGTAAAGTAGTGAGTGTACAGCTTATGTAACAGTGTAAATTTGCTGTCTCCTCAAAATAACTCAACACACAGCCATTAATGTCTAAACCGCTGGCAACAAAAGTGAGTACACCCCTAAGTGAAAATGTCCAAATTGGGCCCAAAGGGTCAATATTTTGTGTGGCCACCATTATTTTCCAGCACTGCCTTAACCCTCTTGGGCATGGAGTTCACCAGAGCTTCACAGGTTGTCACTGGAGTCCTCTTCCACTCCTCCATGACGACATCACGGAGCTGGTGGATGTTAGAGACCTTGTGCTCCTCCACCTTCCGTTTGAGGATGCCCCACAGATGCTCAATAGGGTTTAGTCCATCACCTTCACCCTCAGCTTCTTTAGCAAGGCAGTGGTCGTCTTGGAGGTGTGTTTGGGGTCGGTATCATGCTGGAATACTGCCCTGCGACCCAGTCTCTGAAGGGAGGGGATCATGCTCCGCTTCAGTATGTCACAGTACATGTTGGCATTCATGGTTCCCTCAATGAACTGTAGCTCCCCAGTGCCGGCAGCACTCATGCAGCCCCAGACCATGACACTCCCACCACCATGCTTGACTGTAGGCAAGACACACTTGTCTTTGTAGTCTTCACCTGGTTGCCGCCACACATGCTTGACACCATCTGAACAAAATAAGTTTATCAGACCACAGGACATGGTTCCAGTAATCCATGTCCTTAGTCTGCTTGTCTTCAGCAGACTGTTTGCGGGCTTTCTTGTGCATCATCTTTAGAAGAGGCTTCCTTCTGGGACGACAGCCATGCAGACCAATTTGATGCAGTGTGCAGCGTATGGTCTGAGCACTGACAGGCTGACCCCCCACCCCTTCAACCTCTGCAGCAATGCTGGCAGCACTCATATGTCTATTTCCCAAAGACAACCTCTGGATATGACGCTGAGCACGTGCACTCAACTTCTTTGGTCGACTATAGTGAGGCCTGTTCTGATTGGAACCTGTCCTGTTAAACCGCTGTATGGTCTTGGCCACCATGCTGCAGCTCAGTGTCAGGGTCTTGGCAATCTTCTTATAGCCTAGGCCATCTTTATGTAGAGCAACAATTCTTTTTTTTTCAGATCCTCAGAGAATTCTTTGCCATGAGGTGCCATGTTGAACTTCCTGTGACCAGTATGAGGGAGTGTGAGAGCAATGACACCAAATTTAACACACCTGCTCCCCATTCACACTTGAGACCTTGCAACACTAACAAGTCACATGACACTGGGGAGGGAAAATGGCTAATTGGGCCCAATTTGGACATTTTCACTTAGGGGTGTACTCACTTTTGTTGCCAGCGGTTTAGATATTAATGGCTGTGTGTTGAGTTATTTTGAGGGGACAGCAAATTTACACTGTTACACAAGCTGTACACTCACTACTTTACATTGTAGCAAACTGTCATTTCTTCAGTGTTGTCACATGAAAAGGAATAATCAAATATTTACAAAAATGTGAGGGGTGTACTCACTTTTGTGTGATACTGTATGTATAATTGATATGTCTAGCAAATATATTGTCTGAAAGAGAGACTTGTACCATTTCTTCTTCAGCATCCAACTGCTGTGTACAGCAAGTCAATAGCTGGCTCAGAGAGCTTGGCACCTTGGCACTTTTTCTTACCAAATTTGCTGTTTGTTTCAAGTGTACAACATAGGTTGAGTTCTTTTGAACAACGAACGTTTCGTCCTGAGGTGATGTATAAGTTTAGTGTGAACCATGGCATGGATCAACGGTTTCTTCTCACAGAAAACTGACACGTCTTCCTGAAAAATCAATCCATATTTAATGTGCTCCTCACTTTACTGTCTGCTCATCAGTTTCACTTTCTTTTCTGTACTGCAACAGGGTGCTGAATTGGCATAAGACCATCAAGCATTCTATTTTACCCTTTCTAACTGCCAGAGATTGTGAGAATCACCTGCATAGCTTCTTCTGGTCGTGTGCATCCACACGAATACCTTCCAACAAAGACACAAAGTGATGTATGACACCTTATTTGCAATAGATACTGCCATCATATAACCAATCTTTCTTCTTTGTACCCTGTACACATGTTGGACCACATGCTCACCATAAAGAGCTATCAGCTTGTGACTATAGATACTACCGTTAAAACTAGAGTTACAGAATTTCCAACTCTGCCAGTAGATTGCTATCTTCTCTTCTGCATTTTTCTTATATTCTACAAACCTTTTTGTAGAATGCTGGAGAAAATATATTTTCTGATTTTTTAAAATACTAAAACAAAAAAAGCCAAATAAATAATAACAAATAATCAACATCTTTTTTAACCACTGTTTACCTATCCATTGGTAAAATTAAGCTCACAATAACCTACATATGAATCAACAACTTAATTAATCAACTGAAGTGAAGCTAAAGCTTCTGAAGGCCAGAATTCAGTAAGTCACCAACATTTAAAAACATGCAGTAATTACATTTTTGCTCATTTATGTATACTTATTTTAGTAATGTATTGAATAAACATTAGTCAGGCAAGTGTATTAACATAGTTATGTTAAATAAATATGCCAGTTAATGAATGTATTCACTTACTTGATTACTTGGTTACAAACATTATTTGTTAAATCATTCCTTTGTTCATTAATCTTCAGTAACTGTTTGATCTGAGAATTCACCATAGATGGGATACTAGCTGATTTGTTAATACTGAAGAATATTAACATTTGTTAATGTTAACTGATGCAGTGAGTAATCGACCAGGTTACCTTGCACTGAGATGTACACTGTTGGACTGAGCCTCAAATAATGATAAAAAAGTAATTATTTAAATCACTATAATAATAAAATATTGAAATAAAAACTTATAATAACAATGATAGAATCAGTCAAAACCTGACTTCCTTAGATGATAAAGTCGATTTATGTAGTCTAATTCAATTATTAACAACAACAACAACAAAAAGATTTTTTTCCACCAAAGAAAATGTGTATCAGTGTGTGTTTTATTATTTTCACACCTATCACACACATAAAAATCACTTTTTAAAAACACTAAAATGTTCAAATGTCATCTTTAGAAGAAATTGTGAGGCTTTTTTGGGTGGTGCAATAGAAAAGGATTTGAGCTGTCGTGGAGAAAATGCGAGTTCCAATCCCAACAATATCCAAGAGAGCACAACCAATCGTGGTCTCTGTGAGCTGATGTATGTGACAAAGAGAATTTAGTGCCTCCGAGTGTGTTCAGTTGCAATGATGCAGACACTTTTGTCAAAGAAAGCACATGTTAGCCTTCTTCATCACCTGTTGGTAGTTGTCATGTGATAGGGGAGATCTAGGGTTGGAAATGGCAAAGACTGAAATGGGGAGGAAAATTTGGTGAAAATCAAAACAAACAAAAAATAAACACAAATGATTAGCGGTGCAATTTATCCCAAGTGAAGAACTGCCACATACACTGTCATTTTCTACTCATTCATGTTTTAATAAGGAAATACAATAATAAAAAAAAATGTCCTAGTGTAGTAAATTACTCTTTCCCTGTTACTGCCTCCATAATTCCAGCTCTTTAACATTAAAGAAAAGCAAGCAGCTGGTGTCTGGACCAATCATGCCCTTCACAATCCACTGGTTATCTCCCAGATATCAACATAACATTACCCACTGAGTGTGTGTGCCAACACAATTACTCTTCATCATGGTGTATAAACACCCACAGCTCTGGTGTTCAATGGGAGTAAGAAGAATAAAGGATACCACACGTGTGTTCATATGCATTTTTGTTAAAAAGATATGGCGGTGGTGGATTTGCGATTGAAAGCTTGTGAGTTCAGATCCTGGTTATGCTAAGTTGCAACTGTTGGGTCCTTGAGCAAGACCCTTAACCCACAAGTACTCAATTGTATCCTGTCCCAACACTAGAGATAAGAGCGACAAATAAATAAATGTAAGACATATGTTATTATGTTTGTTAAAAGTTTGGGTCCTACTTTATATTGTCTCTTTAATAGCTGTTGTTACACATAAACTAAACATCCAACTTTAACTACTGAGGATGTTGCACTGTTATAGATGCATTACAGGAGTATACAGTATCATATATAAATTCATATATACTAAGTACATTTAAGGATATTCAAGTACATTTGTGTTCCTTTACCATATTTGTGTTGTAACAAAATCAAGTGGATTAATACACATCTAAATTTGAGAGTACTTACATTCTAAATGCATGAGAACAGTCCACAGTACGTTCATTACTTATTACATTTACAATCATGAAAAAAATAGCTTTCATACAAATTTAATTAGATAGTGTTACTTCTGTGTCTATTACTCCCACAAACTCTAATGACCAATGACCAATCTCTGGCGTTCTAATTAAGCATATCTGAGCACAGACACACCCATCCATTTAAATAACCTGGACCTTCACACTGGGGGTGTTACAATTTAAATGGTCTGATAACCTAGCCTAATAATATCACAGTATGTCAGCATTGCTCTACCATTTAAAATTCACACAAGCCGCTGGGGAAAATTAAAGGAAAATGTATTATGAAATCTTTGTACAAAAGTCTCTTTGCACATCTTTGTATACATAACAAAAAACACAAAATGGAACAAAAATATGAAATCCCCTGATTGTTGTTCTTTCTTAAGAAAATATTTCTGAGAATGACTTATATCACTTACACTGTCAGTATTTATTAAATTGTCATTATATGACGAAAGAGAGAGTTGTTGAACAAACAAACAAACAAACAAACAAACAGACAGACAGACAGATAGATAGATAAACAAATAAATACAACTTGTGTAGGAGCACAGTATATAAGCTCTGCTCAGCCAAAAAACAACAACAGGTAGTAGTTTTCATTTAGTTTTGGTCAGCAGTGCCATGTTCTTTTGTGCGTTTGATAACTGTTGTGTAAGATAAAGTAATAGTATGCTACAAGTGGCAGCATAGGAAGGAAAGTAATGTGTTTACAGTAGTAGTGGATTTGACAGCCATAGGATGTTCAGTGCAGAAGATGTTGTAGCATGATTTAGTAGGGGGAGAGAGAGAAGGGGTTGAGGAATCTTTGGGGAGAGGAGTAAAACACTAAATAACCTTCTGTTCATACACCATGGCTAACCATGAGACTTTGCCACCCTAACAACCCTAAAAGACTCACTCCAGCTTTTCCCAGTGATTTTGGTGAGCTGTTTGTATTCCAGTGTTGTTTTCGATAGTTTTCAATTACCAATTTGTATTGTCCCACTTCATGCCTGTTCCTTGATTTCCTATCATTCTGTCTGTTTGTCATTTTCAGAATTGCTCAAAATTGCTTCTCTGAGCAATTCTGTTTGTTTACTGTGGACTATTATAATAAAAATGAAACCTGCACTTGCATCAGCATGCCTGTTCTGACTGACATATTTTGTCATAATCAAAAAGTAAATCTTATTGGAAAACCAGTAGCTCATATAAATACAATTACTCTTATCCTGTTACACCTGAGAGATAATATCCTGATACATCTGTCAAGATGTGTACATGTGTACTTACACCAGCCAAAGCTGAGGTTCACGTGTGTGTATTTACATCAGATACTTCTGTCCTTCTGTAATTCATCTGTAGTACTGATATCCAAGTGCACACATCCTCAGTAGTTACATTACATTTGGAGATATGTAGTTTATCTGTAACTGTAGGTATTAGAGACACATAATATAAAGTAAGACCATGCTTTGAAGATCATCGGGGTGTTTTGAAGACTATATTGCTGTAGGAGAATAAATTGAACAATCCATTTCATAATTGCACAACCTTTCCACATTGTGTAGTGTTACAACCTGGAATGGAAATGGACCCAATTGGAATTTATCCATTTAATTTGAAAATGTCTATGATTTGAAGGAGCAATATTTTATATATATATATATATATATATATATATATATATATATATATATATATATATATATATATATATATATATATATATATACACACACACATACATACATACATACATATATATATATATATATATATATATATATATATATATATATATATATATATATATATATTAAAACAAACAAACAAACACAATATTTGGTAGAATCACGTTTGGCTGCAATTCCAGCTGCAAGTCTTATGGAATATATTTCTCTCTGCTTTGCATATCTAAATCCTGATATTCTTGCCCATTCTTCTTGGCCACACTGCTCTTATGCAAGGCATTGTAGGAGAGAGATTGCAAAACACACATTCATCACACTCAAACAGCTTTATGCTCTTTAGCAGAGATCAGACACTATCTCCACCATAATGTCACTGTTGCATCATATCTTAGATTGCAGTGATATTCTGTTTCTCAGCCACTAATACAAAATGGTATGCTTATACAATTCATGTTCTACAAAGAAGAATGGGGATATTTATTGAATTTGTCCTGCTGCCTGTAATGCAGCAAACATGATACAAAGTTCTCCATATTAAGGAGAATAGCTAATACCAGTTACATGCAAAGTTTAATATCTAAGCATTTAGATATATAAAAAGTCTAAGTATTTACTCTGATTTGAGTCAGCTTAAAGAAACAGCACTGTAAGTTACTGCTGCCATTTTGTCTATATACAGGTTTACTATGAAATCTATAAAGGCATCTAGAGCTGCAACAACTTATTGATAAAATCGATAATAATCGATAATTAATTAATTACTTAACTGTGTGATAATAATGTATTTAATTGCCCTTGAATGTAATTGCGTAGTTTTGTGTGTGTGTGTGTGTGTGTGTGTGTGTGAGTGTGTGTTTACATCACAAAACATTAAATTCAACATAACATACTGCGCTTACATTATATATTTATATTCTTATTCTTACTGAATGTTCAAGGTCAGAATCATGTGTAATTGATACACACCTCTGGTGTGCAAACTCTGCCCCAAACATTATCACTGAGTAGTTAATCTTCAGCTAACCAACTTCTCTACTAGGCAGAGTATACTGTATGTATAATGTTATGTATAATAGGATAAAAATAAATGTCTAAGTTGAATGTCTGATTACAGTGACCAGCCAAATCAGCTGGGAGAAAATCTTTCTATTTTTCACTAATTCCCATGACCCCAGGTGCTCCATCTCTCCATATCTGATTGCTCATAAACATTTCATGCTTTCTTTGTATGGCCATTTTGTTTGTGAGATAGCCTTGCAGTGTGATTTCATGCCACATCGATGGTGGAGTGGCACCCCTCATTTCTGAAGGAATTCCTCATGAGATTCTTCCCTCAGAGAGAGGCTTAGTTCAGCTAAGATGAAACCTGCCTCCTGACTCCATGTTCCAATCAGACATGATCTATTACACCCATACCAAAAGGGCCAAAGTCTATATGGCTAGGTGCAGAGCTATTGCGAGTCCAGGGTCTATTAGAGACTTAAACCAATGAGGAACGTTTTTTTTTTTTTTTTAAAATCACTGGTTTATTTTGTTTCTTAAATGAATAATTAGTTGAAATTTTAAAATGTACTACGTAATATTTACTGGTTGATGCAAGATTTGAAATGGAAAAAAAGAAACTTGAGAATGTTGCAGCATGAACAAACAGCATATCTGTGTGAAAAATAACCACTACTACACAAAAAATACTGTACAAACACTTTACTTTGCAGCTACAAGCAGCACAATTATGACACTGTTGTGGATTATGATTTTAATTATAGCTTGCAGTGCACAACATACAGAACAGCTTGTGGATTGAAAAACAGTTTTAAAAAAGGTATTTGTTCTGTGAGACCCATGAGACCCACCAATAAGAAACGCTTTCAGTGTGAATTGGCCTCTAGCAGACATAGTGTGAGGTGTGATGGAGTAGTGGGTGGCAGTGGCCATACAGTATGGAAGTGTCTCATCTTTAGTTAAAAATAACACTAAAGACAGTGATATCACCCTACAAACATCTTCCATCTTTCTTATCAGTCCATGGCTCCACATTGAACTAATTCAGAAATACTGATGGGAGCCTAAAGGGTCCAGTGGACACATAACTAAACTGCAGTGCTCCAGCTGTCAGCCCTCACATAATTGCTATGCATTAATGTGCAAATAAATAAATATTCTACAGCCTGCACTCCATTTAAGGATCCAGTCACCTTTTCTTCAGGTCACAAGCTTGTTTTAGTGAAGAGAAACTCCAGAAAACAAGGTAAAAAAAATCCAGTTGTTGCAATCATATGCGTTTATGATCATATGAGTTTCCACCCACATATTTTTTAAGGAAATGTTCAACTTGAAAATAAGACTATTTAAATGCATGCAACAGAAATTCAAGTTCAAGTTTTATGACTGTTTGAGTTATGATTAAAAAGTTGGTGTATCAACAGAGGTGGGTAGTAATGAAGTACATTTACTTAGTTACTGTACTTAAGTCTGTTTTTTTTTCTTCACTTAAAACTTTTGACTTTTCCTGACTTAATGTCTGTACTTGCTACATTTTCAAAAGCATCACTAAATTTCTCTATAATGTGAGACCTAATATAAATAACTGTTATCTATGTTGCTGTGTGCATTTTATATTTATCAAAGCAGTTTGTACTGTGACAGTTTCCTATTCAAAATTTTCAGCTAGTTTGTGTCATTAGACTTATTAGCATGCAAACAAAAGTTTGAGAGATTATGAAAAAAGCTGTTGTTGGTTGGAATTTAGCTTCCTATGTTCCATTTCTGAAAAGGGATCTAATTTACCATCAGTAACAAGATCAGTGTGTGATTTGAGGCATATATTCTTGTACTTTTACTTTCATATTTTACTTAAATTTAAGTATTTATACTATGCATATTTATATTATATTTCTGTATGAATAAAGAATAAATCCAACAAATACTGATGGACTCATGCTTATTTGGATACATCATGTTGGACGATCAGTAAATAGGCAATAATTTACCTGATCAACAAATGAATAAACCTCAGTAATACAAAAGGCAAAAAAATGGAACAAATGTCACTTAGATATTGGTGCAGAAAAAAAGCTGCTGTACTCAAAGACCTGCATTCTTTCAGATTGAAAATTTCTGATAAATCAACAACTTTTCTGAAGTCAGTGCTTAATTTTAATTTTAATGCATGTCCCTGAAAGCTCAGTCCTGCAGGCTATAATGACAGTTATTTGCTTGATTAGCCTAGCACTTTAATCATGACAGAAATCACAGGAATGGACAAGGCACTGCACAGATAATTAATAGCTTCCAAACTAATGTGTTTCTCAGAAAATGACCCTTTCACCCCCACACACCTCCACTTGTCCACACACACGCACATCCAATCCCTCTAATGAGTTTACAGTTAATTAACAATTTGTCTCAGACAAACATGTGTTTACCCAGGTAATTGCACTCACTTCATACCTGCAGAGATAAACACAGTGTTGGTGTGTCAGTGATCCTTATACTGTATGTTGCTGCAGTGTATTATCATTAATTACAACCCCAATTCCAAAAAAAAGTTGGGACACTGTAAAATGTAAATAAATGTAAATAAAAACAGAATGCAATGATTTTCAAATCATATAAACCCATATGTTATTCACAACAGAGCATAGAAAACATATCAAATTTTTAAACTGAGTAAATGTATCATTTTAAGGGGAAAAAAAGGTAATTTTGAATTTCATGGCCACAACACGTCTCAGAAAAGTTGGGACGGGGCAACAAAAGGTTGGAAAATTAAGTGTTACTCAAAAGAAACAGCTGCAGGTTACTTGGCAACAGGTCAGTAACATGATTGGGTATAAAAAAGAGTATCTTAGATATCTTAGGCAGAGTCTTTCAGAAGTAAAAATGGGAAGAGGTTCACTAATCTGTGATAAACTGCATATACAATTTGTGGAACAATTGCAGAATAATGTTCCTCAACATAAAATTGCGAAGACTATGAATATCTCATCATCTACAGTACATAATATCATCAAAAGATTCTGTGAATCTGGTGAAATCTCCAGAAAGGGACAAAGGTGAAAATTAATATTGCATGCCCGTGATTTTCGGCCCTCAGGCGGCACTGCATTAAAAACAGACATGATTCTGTAATGGAAATCACTGCATGGGCTCAGAAACACCTCCAGAACTCATTGTCTGTGAACATATTTGGCCGTGCCATCTACAAATGCTCTATCATGCAAAGAAGAAGACATATGTGAACATGATCCAGAAATGCCACCGTCTTCTCTGGGCCAAAGCTCATTTAAAATGGACTGAGGCAAAGTGGAAAACTGTTCTGTGGTCAGACGAATCGAAAATTTAAATTATTTTTGGAAACCATGAATGCCGCGTCCTCTATACTAAAGAGGACTAAAGAGCACAGGGACCATCTGGTTTTTAACAGCACTCAGTTCAAAAGCCTGCATCTCTGATGGTATGGTGGTGCATTAGTGCCCATGGAATGGGCAGCTTGCACATCTGGAAAGGCACCATCAATGATAAAAGGTATATACAGGTTTTAAAGCAACATCTGCTTTCATCCAGATTCCATCCCATCTTAACTTCTGAGAGATTCTGCCTCTCTAAGATACTCTTTTTATACCCAATCATGTTACTGACCTGTTGCCAATTAATTAATTGCAAAATGTTCTTCCAGCTGTTTTGTTTTAGTAACACTTACTTTTCCAGCCTTTTGTTGCCCCCGTCCCAACTTTTTTGAGACGTGTTGCGGCCATCAAATTCAATATTACCATATTCATTTTCTTAAAATGGTACATTTCCTCACTTTAAACATTTGATATATTTTCTATGTTCTATTATGAATAACGTGTGTTTATGAGGTTTGCGAATCATTGCATTCTGTTTTTATTTACATTTATTTACATTTTACACAGCATCCCAACTTTTTTGGAATTGGGGTTGTATTTGATTACTGATAGAATAATAACCTCTATCCTATTAATGACAAAAATAATAACACATGTACAGTGAGGGAAAAAAGTATTTGATCCCCTGCTGATTTTGTATGTTTGCCCACTGACAAAGAAATGATCAGTCTATAATTTTAATGGTAGGTTTATTTGAACAGTGAGAGACAGAATAACAACAAGAAAATCCAGAAAAACGCATGTCAAAAATGTTATAAATTGATTTGCATTTTAATGAGGGAAATAAGTATTTGACCCCCTCTCAATCAGAAAGATTTCTGGCTCCCTGGTGTCTTTTATACAGGTAACGAGCTGAGATTAGGAGCACAGTCTTAAAGGGAGTACTCCTAATCTCAGCTTGTTACCTGTATAAAAGACACCTGTCCACAGAAGCAATCAATCAATCAGATTCCAAACTCTCCACCATGGCCAAGACCAAAGAGCTCTCCAAGGATGTCAGGGACAAGATTGTAGACCTACACAAGTCTGAAATGGGCTACAAGACCATTGCCAAGCAGCTTGGTGAGAAGGTGACAACAGTTGCTGCGATTATTCGCAAATGGAAGAAACACAAAAGAACTGTCAATCTCCCTCGGCCTGGGGCTCCATGCAAGATCTCACCTCATGGAGATGCAAAGATCATGTGAACAGTGAGGAATCAGCCCAGAACTATACGGGAGGATCTTGTCAATGATCTCAAGGCAGCTGGGACCATAGTCACCAAGAAAACAATCGGTAACACACTACGCCGTGAAGGACTGAAATCCTGCAGCGCCCGCAAGGTCCCCCTGCTCAAGAAAGCACATAAACATGCCCGTCTGAAGTTTGCCAATGAACATCTGAATGATTCAGAGGACAACTGGGTGAAAGTGTTGTGGTCAGATGAGACCAAAATGGAGCTCTTTGGCATCAACTCAACTCGCCATGTTTGGAGGAGGAGGAATGCTGCCTATGACCCCAAGAACACCATCCCCACCGTCAAACATGGAGGTGGAAACATTATGCTTTGGGGGTGTTTTTCTGCTAAGGGAACAGGACAACTTCACTGCATCAAAGGGCCGATGGACAGGGCCATGTACCGTCAAATCTTGGGTGAGAACCTCCTTCCCTCAGCCAGGGCATTGAAAATGGGTCGTGTATGGGTATTCCAGCATGACAGTGACCCAAAACACACGGCCAAGGCAACAAAGGAGTGGCTCAAAAAGAAGCACATTAAGGTCCTGGAGTGGCCTAGCCAGTCTCCAGACCTTAATCCCATAGGAAATCTGTGGAGGGAGCTGAAGGTTCGAGTTGCCAAACGTCAGCCTCGAAACCTTAATGACTTGGAGAAGATCTGCAAAAAGGAGTGGGACAAAATCCCCCCTGAGATGTGTGCAAACCTGGTGGCCAACTACAAGAAACGTCTGACCTCTGTGATTGCCAACAAGGATTTTGCCACCAAGTACTAAGTCATGTTTTGCAGAGGGGTCAAATACTTATTTCCCTCATTAAAATGCAAATCAATTTATAACATTTTTGACATGCGTTTTTCTGGATTTTCTTGTTGTTACTCTGTCTCTCACTGTTCAAATAAATCTACCATTAAAATTATAGACTGATCATTTCTTTGTCAGTGGGCAAACATACAAAATCAGCAGGGGATCAAATACTTTTTTCCCTCACTGTAGGACTCAATTCCCTGTAAAGACAAGCACTTGACTTTAAGTCACAGAACCTGGACAGTTGAAGATTGAAAATAGACCTGCCAATGTTTTTCCAAACTTCATCACGTTGGTAGGAGTGGTTAGTTGAGTTACTGTAGACTTTCTGTCAGCTTGAACCAGTTTGACGATTCTTCTCTGACCTGTCTCATCAACAAGGCATTTCTGACCACATAATTGCACAGTGCATCACAGCTTGGTGAGTATGGGGACACATAGCTGTACACCGGTCAGAGTGCCCATGCTGACCCATGTCCACTTCAGAAAGTCCACCGCCTACAATGGGCATGTGAGCATCAAAAATGGACCATGGAGAAATGTGAGAAGGTTGCCTGGTCTGATAAATCATGTTTTCTTGTCATGTGGACGGCTGGGTGCATGTGTGTCCCTTACCTAAGGAAGAGATGGCACCAGGATGCACTATGAAGAAGGCAAGCCGGCAGAGGCATGTGTGATGTTCTGGGCAATGTTCTGCTGGGAAACCTTGGGTTTTTGACACGTACCACCTACCTAAACATTGTTGCAGATCAAGTACACCCCGTCATGGAAAAAGTATTCCCTAATGGCAGTGACCTCTTTCTGTAGGATAATGCACTCTGCCACACTGCAAAAATTGTTCAGGAACGGTTTGATTGTTCAGGAACATGACAAAGAGTTCAAGGTGTTACGGCCCAGTCTAGGTTAGGCTGCACAGAGTAACCAGCTCGCGATTCAAATGGAATTGACCTTTAAAATGAGGGAGCCAGGAATAACATCACAAACAGGGTTGTTCAAAAAGATTGTGGTATATTGTAACACACACAATTATATACATATAACTGTACAAAGAACCAAACCAGGCATAACTTCAGGGTGGGCCAAGGCCAAAATAATAAAAAAAAGAATTCTTAGGTAGCTAGCTTACCTAAAAGGAAAATAACAAAGAAAATACAAGTACTTCCCTAACTACCTAAGCCAAAAACAGAGACAAAAGGACCCCTCTCCTAAAAGAAATGGCAGCCACACCCCTACTGTGAACTGAGTGCAAAATATATAAAGTGGTGTATAGAATAGCCAAACAGGTACAGGGACAACCAAACTCACAGTCAAAAACCAGGCAAGAGTCAAAAACCAGAACAGCATTCAGAATAAAGAATACAAGCAGCACAACTAACTCACTCTCTCTCTCTCTCTCTCTCTCTCTCTCTCTCTCTCTCTCTCTCTCTCTCTCTCTCTCTCCCTCCCTCAAACCACCAATGCACATGTAACCACCTCCAACATCCCACACCATTCACGCTCCTCTTCCTCTTTAAATAGGATGGTCAATTAGTGATGTCATCCAGGGAGGCAGGAGCAAGGTAGGCTAGGGCAGGCTGGAAACTCTGGGAGGGGGTTTGGACCTGCACACAAAAATATGACACCACAGAAAAAAAAAACTTCCCATCCCAAAGATAGCGGGTAGTAACAAAGGTGTTGACTTGGCCTCCAATATTCCCCAGATCTCACTCCAATCAAACATCCGTGGGATGTGCTGTACAAAAAAGTCTGATTCATGGAGGCCCCACCTTGTAACTTACAGGATTTAAAGGAGCTGCAGCTAACATATTTATGCCAGATACCACAGCACGTCTTCAGAGGTCTTGTGGAGTCCATGCCTCGATGGGTCAGAGCTTTTAAGGGGCCACAAGGGGGATCTACCAATATTAGGCAGATGGTTTTAATGTTATGGCATCTGTGAGGCACTTTGTGAAATTAATTTCTGATAATACAGCAAACAAGTGCCAAGCCATTTCTTTTAGCATAAGGAAGAGTTTGTTATATTTGACTCAGCACAGACTCATTGTGCTGGCCCTAATCCACTAATGTTTTTGGTAAACAGAAAATTGAAACAGACTAAAAAAAAAAACCCTGATAATTCCAAAAGTTAAAATATATAACATCCCTGTTCTCATTTTATCCAAGAGTCAAATTTGAATATAACAGTTTACAAAGAGAACACCCCAGGCACAATGCCATATTTCATAGTGAAAAACAATCACACAATGGAAATTGGGAAAATGGGGTCAGACTGTTCTTCTGGAAGGAAGATGGGCTTTAAGACACATGAGAGCTGGAGGTGATTGGACATAATTGCAAAGTGTTTTTATTTAGGCATTTGCTATAATCAGTGCTAGAATGTATGTAATCCAAAGATTATCCCAAAAGACAGACTACGTCAAAAACAGAAGTTAGATAAAACATGAGGAAATTAAGAACTAGTAGATGAAGAAGATGTAAAATTCTGAAACTGACAATTTGTCAATTCAAATCCCAGGGTTAACATATACCTTATTTTACAAATGGAAAATACATGTAACACCACAAACAATGTTGGTTAAGGTAGCTAGCTATAATCAGTACACCATGTGTAGTTTAGCATTATTTCCATTAAGAAATGACATGAAATTACACCATCCATGCAGTACATATCCAAGCCATTAGCTAACCTAACAAATGGCAGCTACCTAATTTATTAAATTTAATACACATTTCTAAATGTATTAAATGTGTGCATTTGAATGACTTATCAATGATCTATCAGCTATTAATAACAATAACAAACAACAAACTAAAAAATAAACAAAAATTATTAGCTGTGTCTGAGTCACTTTACATCTAAATAAAACTCTTGTTGTTTGAATTCTATTTGGGGTGTGTGTGTGTGTGTGTGTGTGTGTACTCTCCTGCTTCTCACTGCTGCATACTGACTTGTGTATATGTAGATTTGTGATAGGAGGACTTAATTAACCTGTGTTTAAAATGATAAACAGGTAAATTTTTAATCCATTCAATTATCCATGTCAGTTATTTTAAACATTAGTTACTGTGTGTGAATTTTCTTCAAGGGCACTCATTAGATTTTCTTCATAGTGCTAATAAATTAATGGTTGAGTGATTTCCTATGAATGCATAATATTAACATTGGCTCACAGATCATCAGCTCTGATACATTAACTTATAAACAATACAATATGCATATGTTCCAAACAAAAATAAATGGTCTGCAATTATATAGTGCATTTTTTTTAACCTTATTGGTTCTACAAAGTGCTTTACACTGTTTATCATTCACCCACACAGTCACACACACACCAATGCAAAGCACTAGCTTGCAATCGGGAACAACTTGGGGTTCAGTGTCTTGCCCAAGGACATTTCGACATGTGGGTCAAGAATCGAACCGCCAACCCTGCGATTAGAGGACCACCCAATCTACCACCTGAGCCACTGTCTCTATTTATTACTATGTGTACTGTTTTACCTAATTATTTAGTAAAATGTGTATAGACAATCGTTTTACTCACAAATTATTCATGAACACCATTTTTAAAGAAACTGATAAAATATTCAAAGGGCTCTTGAATGTGGAATTAAAAAAGATCTCAGTGTTGTGTTTGAACACATTGTTAAGAAATGCAATTTTATAGAATTCTATCAGTTATTAATCTTAAAGCCTATTATTTAGCAATGTCTCAGAGTGAGGAATAAACATTTAGAACTACCAACAGGTCACGGTAATTTAAGGGGTTAAACACGATGAAGGGGAAAAACAGTTCTTATATACTGATTTTTTACAGATGGCAAGGGTGGAAAGTAATTGAACTACATGTACTCTCGTTACAGTACGTGAGTACATTGGTCACTGAAGCAGTAATTATACTATAATTAAATAGTACTTTTACTTTTTCCTGATTTTTTTCACTGCATAATTTCATTTTGTGAGCTAATCAAAAATAAAGCCACTTACTGAAAGTCTATACTTTCAGCACCAAATGCTTAGTGACAGTAGAGACAAATGAGCATCTCTGGTTTAATTTACCAGGTATCCTCAGTTGTAAATGCTTTAAAGGAAATAGCATGATAATGATCTGCAACTTATGCAAGCCAAATCCGTGAAGATATCGGTATTTTACAGCTCAACATCCAGCTTGTAGTAGCTAGTTGAGAAAACTAGACTAGGTAGATAGTTAAATGTTTTACAGCATTAAAGTTCTGCATTATACTTAAGATGTTACTTTGATGTTTAGTATTGTTTGTCTTTTGTAATAAGTATATCTAAGCACTGCTACAGCCTATAGGTAGGACACAGGATAATGTATAAGGGGCATCTTTGCTAGATAGCTAACTATGTATGAATTAACATAATGAACCTAGCAAGCTTCTCAAACCCCAACATCATTTGGCTAAGTTAACTAGCCAGATAACATTCCCTTTCTATGTACTGTATATTGTTAATAATCGAGGTGGTGTTCACTTCAGCATAGCTCACTTGGTTAGCCAGGGCTCGACAGTGTGAGTGTTTCACTCACATTTGCAACTAAAAATAGATGTATGCAAACTGTAAAATGTATTTAGGAGCACGTGTGCAAATAAAAAGTATTATAAAATTCAGCCCAAGCAGCCTCTATTTTCTTCCCAACAAAAAAAGTTGATAACGCAACAGTCTGAAACAGATAACGACGTGGTCACTGCACTGAACCAAAAATACTGTCCATTGAAAAAAAATCATGTTATCCCTTGTCAGCGCAAAGGACTCTCTAGACTCCCCTTTTTCTCAAAAAAAAAAAAAACTCTAGAGTGAACACGCAGTGCATAGATAGCTAGCAACATACGCAACAAGTTAGCTAGCAAAGTATGAAGCATATTAATCATTATTTCAAAAGTTTCTGAAGTTTCAACTGAAACCAAGGAAGCCCCCGTCGGCGATACCAGTTCATCTTCCACCACCAGTAGGAAATACAATTTTAATCCGCAGTGGCAGAGAACATTCCCATGGCTCAGAGGACAACTTAATGTAGGCTACTGCAAGCAGATGCTACTGCAAAGGGCAGAAGCAAGCGGGCAACTCTGCCTTTGTTACGGGCAAGGAACACAATAAATCACAGTGGCATGCATAAAAATAAAATATAAAAATAAAATCATGCACAGTGTGTTGTTTTTGGCATTTAGAACTAAGATCAGTTACTTTATTATAGAGGTGTTCATAACATTTATACTGTTTATACAGTTTAAAGCAGTTTAAAGTATAAATAATTACATAATTATTATATAAATGCAGTTTGAAGCAGGAATAATTAAAAACCTGGTGTACTTTTTGTATTCAAATAAATGAAGTCATTCAAACAAGTTAAATCATTTTGATTTAATATTTCGATTTTGATTGTATATTTCTCCTTGTATCCCTTTATTAAGGAAAAACACATTATTTGATACATTTTCATTGTGCCCCTAAAATTCTTTGTGTGCTCCTAAACCTTTCAACTTAAGAGCACATGTGATCCTTGGGAAAAAATGTTGAGCCATGTTAGTTAATATAATTGTTCAAAATGCATTCCTCAGATATGGTAAGACTACTTGGTTTTGTGTAATTTAGCTTTTACTTGCCAGCCAAAGAACTAAATAAATCAAATCAAATAACTGGATAGATAAATAGCTAGATAGATAAATAAAGATCCCAAAGGCTGTGTGTATTATAATTGTGGCAGTGTAGAACATTACATTACATTTGACATGTATGGCATTTTGCAGATGCCCTTATCCAGAGCAACTTACATTTATCTCATTTATACAACTGAGCCACTGAGGGTTAAGGGCCTTGCCCAAGGGCCTAACAGTGGCAGCTTAGCAGTGCTGGGCCTTGACCTTCTGATCAGTAAGCACTGATCAGCCTTCTCATCAGCCTTATCCACTGAGTCACCACTGCCCCTGAAAGTGCAATACCCACTAAAATTCAAATAATAGAGACCTACTGAAGAAATTAATTAAGTGCATCATTTCATTATTAGTTTGCCCAGTTTTTTCGTCATGGTTATTTACAAATATAGAAAATATAACAAATGGAACAGAATAGAATATGGGAGGTTTTCAGATTAATTGTGTCAAATGTAGATATATGAAAAAGCGATTTGTTAAGTAATTACTCGAGTAGTTTCTCACCAGACTACTTATTTACCCTTACTTAATTACTTTTCTTGAGCACTACTTGTACTTTTACTCAAGTGAATTATTACTACAGGAGCAGCACTTTCACTCCAGTCATAGACCTGATCTCCAACATTGACAAGGAGGCCTTCAGAGAGGAGGTCAGAACTTCGGTCACTGCAGCACCAGGAATAATGACCTATCCCTCAACATTAACAAGGCAAACAAACTGATCTTGTACTACATGAAACAGGAAAAAAACACACGCCACCTTCATCATAAATGGAGCTGCAGTAGTGAGAATCAGCAATTCCTTGGTGTCCACATCACCAAGGGTTTTACATGGTCAGTTCACACCAGAGATATGATAAGGAAGTCACAACAACACTTTTACAACACAGAGGCAATTCTAGGGACTGTGGGGGACCTCAGGCAGGAAGATCCAATGGTCCCTCCTGGCAGTTTTGAACTCTTTATTGCCATTATATTACCCAGATGCCTTTATAAAGAATCAGAACAACAACAAACAAATCATTTTAGAAGTACACTTTTGTATTAAATTGATCATCCTCTCTTAGGCAAGGTATTGTGGGCAATATTATCTGAAAACGTGTCCACAGATCCACACTTCAAAAATCTTACGGAAATAGTAGACCATGCAGGTACCTTTGGGATAGTTATTTCATCATACTTCAATTTGGGACATACTAATTCTCGTCTTGGTTGCTACTTAGAATGGATAGTATGCCAATTGGGACACAGGGCATGTGTTTCTCTTTCTGTTGAACCTTTTATTGTAAATCACTATAATTTAAACTTTATGCAACTTTATATACATTTAATCTATTTCATTTAAAAACTATGTACATTGCAAATTGAATTTAAAGCACAATGAGGAAATAAAAACCTACATTGTGAGGTTAGTTTTACACTGTGGTAATAATACTCTACATATGTAAAAAAGGCTGCTTAAGGGTCTTAGCTAATGCAAATGCAGCCACTTTGTCATCCAGTTCTAAAGACATTCGGCTATTCTGTTCAATGGAAATTAGAGCCAGCCCTGTAAGCCTTTCTTAGCACATGGTTGACTCAGGTATGATTTTATCAGTTATGAGGCTGAAAAACTTCTCTCAGGAGAGGCAACACTGCTGAAAACAGCTAGAAGAGATGAAGGGCAATGCTCATGTTTCCATATAGATTCAGAAGTTGTTCCTTGTAAGTGTAATCTAACATGTCTCTTGGGGAGGTAGATGCATAATATGGAATGTTGTGAAGAGCAGCCCCAATCTCCAACACCAAATCCTCTGAATCACTGTTTTCTTCAGGTTCTTGCAGCTATCTTCAGTTTGACCACTCTGAATAATCTGTCTCGTATTTTCTCTTGAAAAAAAAAAATATATATAAACATACAGAATGTAAAAATCTTTGTTTGGAAAATCAGTCATTCAAACTAAGTGACCACTAAGGGGAGAAACAGTTCCTTGCTAAAGGACTCCTCTGGTGTGAATTGAGTGTCCTTGTTATTCTCATACAGGTACTGCATTGATGTCTTCCATCTTTTTTTTTTTTCTAAGGAAATGTCATTTTAATTTCTAGATTTTTTTTTTTTTTTTTTTTTTTTTTTTTTTTTTTTTTGCAATCTCTCTAGCATCAGTTTGAAAGTTCACTTTCTCTGAAGTTTTCCAGATATTGCTCCCGGATTTTCATTAAAGTGTTTCAAGTGAAACCTTGGAGCTTTGAAGAATCTTACTGATATGGTTGATTTGATACAAGACCTTGTACCAAAGATATAAAAATAAAAGGAAAATATACTGTCAGAATGACATTTTAGAGAACATGTCATATAAAAATATCACCTATAGGATATTTAACTTACAATTATCAGTATAAGTATCAGTTTTCTTTTCATGTTCTGTTGCTGAATGATACTTTAAAAATGCTCCTACAGAGATTAAGGAACTGCATTTGGTAGTGTTATGCTTGAATTTAATTTTATATTATAAAAATGTATATACAATGATTATTATAGGAAATGCATGTATTTTAATTTAGTCAGGGATTATACATGGGGCAATATCAACTTAAATTAAACTTTTAATTTAAAAAAAAAAATCATTAATCTAAACTGTATAGGTTTATATTATTCTTCAATACAATAAGCCAGCTATAGAGTAAAAGTCTATAGCAAACTTTAATACTGGTTATAAACTTTAAAAGACCAAACTATCAAGACTAGTCTTTCTCCAGTTTGCTAGAAGGGGCTTTGCAAGTAAGTATTCTTCTATTTGATGAACATCATTGACACTCATATTCGATTGTAAAATACTACAATTGGGCCTCATTTATCAAGCTGAATATGATTGGATTTCTGTGTAAATTGTTCGTAGGAGCATTTACACAAGAGATTTTATATTCATGAAAATTCTGCAACTTGGGAAACATGTTTGTATCCTAGAGAAGTACAAGAAAATCAGTGTTTCTGAAACTTTTGTAAATCCGGCAGACATTTTTGGTTCGGTTTGGTTTACGCAAACATTTACACACAACTTTGCTTGAAGATTGATAAATGAGCAGTAATAAGAAGACAGTCCTGCAGCTTCAGACTTTCACTCACTTTTTATACTTTTTATGTTTGTGTAAACTGGGTAATGTGACAATAACTCAAAACCTATATTTCTATAAATCTGGGATTAAATCAGAGAATCTGGAGGAAACCCCTGCACACAGGGTCTTTGAAGGTCACCTAATATTTGTAAAGTGTTTGATCTCACATGTCACTGTAGGCCTATTGATCGATTGATTGACTGGTTCTATTTTTTGATTTTAAAAAATCCTGACTGATACAACAGAAAAGTGCTCTCCCTCTCATTGGTAGATTGGTGTAGGAAGTTAAAATATTGATGATGCCATAGCCATCTATGGCCCAGGAAACACACTCTGGTGGGTAGCTGTGATATGGAGGAGAGAACTGGTTTGTGAGTGGGGTGTGTTGACACTGGCCACATAATGGCTTAACCAAGTCTGTTTGCATTCCCTCCAGTCTTGTTTTTAAAATTCTATGACCCAACCTCTGCTGGTCTGGTTACCCCTCAACAACATGGTTATAATTTGCAGAATGGGGTTTGCTATTGGGATTTGTAGTTGGCATTACTGCCATGACAGTTCTGAAGGTCCACTGAGTCCAATTTTACATGGCACAGAGGACGTCTGAAGCTGTAAAGCAAAAGGTACTTTGCCCTTGTAGTGAACATGCATTATATCCATCACACGTCAACTGCTTTCCCTCTTGTCCTCCTCTCTCCTCCAGCTGCACACTTGCTGCAGGATGAGACAGGTGTCAGGCTGGAACTGAGTCTACAAGCAGGCACAGAGATTGTTGCATCATTACAGTGGAGGTATTTTTGCTGAACAGCTGGGATTACAAGATTTGCGGAAGAACTTGGAAGAGTCGAAATGATATTGGCCCAGCATTGTAAAGAATTGTATCAGCCTATATAGTTTGCTTTCCTGCTGTCCCTGTGGTATTCAGGCTGGTGTTGTTTCCATTGTTCATTTTAGCATGGTTCTATTGTATAATATGATATGTTTGATACTGAACTGAAACTAAATGATTGCTTTCATTAAAAACATTTGATCAGATTAATTTTTTTTAGGACTTTTGAATATTTAGTTATTTAAGCTGTATATTTGGCAATAAAAGAGTTTTTAAAAAGTTGTATAAGTGTAAAACTGTTTTGTTGTGTCTCATTAGCCTTTCTTTGTTTTCTGTGTTTGTGAAGACTTGCTAGCATTGTTGTCATATGTCAGTATTGTTAGAGATGTGATAACACAGTCATGCACAGACTTTTTTTTTTTTACTGGTAATTTGTGGTGTTGTGTTGTGTTGTTAAATTCCAAGACAACTACTTAACACCTACGACTCTTTTCTTGGGTTTGATTCTCACTTGTTACAAATGAATAAAGGTAAATTCTTAGTCTGGTCTACTAGTATTTGGATGCACTTCTGTTAAACATGACTAGCAGTTTCCAGAGTGGTGCAACAGTGAAGCATTTACTCTATCATTGGGATATTGTGAATTTAAAGGGTTCACCCAAAAATTAAAATTCTGTCTTCAATTACTCACCCATTAGGCCCATGTATCATGAGAACGTCCACTCTCGGGATACGGAAGTGCTGCACAGTGGAAGAGGGACACTGTACACAAACTGAGTCACATAAAACAATCTTTGTAACAAAGATATCTTCAGATTTCAACATAGAAGAGGACTTTTTTTTCCGCCCTCATGTAAACACAACACGCATGTATCATGGTTCTCTTGTGAACCCACATCGGAGATCTATGGGGAAGTGAAGACATATTGTTAATAAAGACTTCATTTTAGTTTTTAGCACACACAGAGCATTCATATTTCTCTAAAAAATAGCAATTAAACCAATAGAGTCACATGATTACTTTTATGATGCCATTATGAACTGTCTGGAGCTTGAATGTTTTGGTTACTTAACTGTAAATGGAGGGAAAGAAATCTCCCAGGTTTTATTAAAAAGGTCTTCATTTGTGCTCCGAAGATGAATGAAAATCTTATGGCTTTAGAACAACATGAGGGTGAGTAATTGATGACAGAATTGGTGAAATATCCCTTTAAGTCCAAGACAGCAAAATGTCTGGATTACGCCTGTAACCCTGTTCCCTGAGAAGGGAACGAGATGTTGCATAGCTTTGTCATCCTGCGGCATGCCTGTGAACCGTGTCTTCGCTTCAGATAATAGAGGCAGAGAAACTCAATGTTGTGTGAGCTTCACACTGTGGGAATGAGTGCACCCACTCCGTCATACTGAGGGTATGGCCTGTCACAGAGGCTCCATCAATAGGGGCATGGCTGGCCGAAATGATGGCCACATAGACCCTAATTGTAGAAGGAGCCAACCTTGCTGAGAAATGTTCCAGTAAGAACTCAGGGACTGTAGCCATTGCGCAGTTTACTGGGTCTCACTGAAGTTCCTAGTGTTTAACATGATCTCTACAACCTCGGTTGAGAGACTGGAATCTATGAGCTGCTGCCCCTCAGGGGCCAAACTCACAGTTTCCAAGGTTCTGGCCGATGGTGATAAATCAACCCTCTGGCTTAAGACAATAGATCCCTGTGAACTGGAATTTCCCAGGGAGTGCTGTCCAGCAGATATATTATCCATGAGAACCAAATTTGGGCTGGCCAATCCGGTGCTACCAGCAGTAGATATAGCACGATCTTGGAGAACTCTTGTCTCGAGCCCATGGGAGCAGAGCAATCGGGAGAAAGGTGTATAGACATGACCATGGCGTCCAGCCCTGACCTTTGTTTTTTTTTTTTTGCAGAAGGAGTGAGGGTGAACCACAGCAGGCAGTGTGTTGTTTCCTCGGAGGCGACCACGTCCACTTCTCTTTTGCCAAATCTCCGCCATATGGACTCACACACTTGTGGATGGAGCCTCCAATCCCCGGGCCTCAGCTCCTGCCTCTGATTGCCTGGAATGTACATTGCACTCACTGACAAAACTTCCCCTCTGCCAAAGAAGAATTAGTTGAACCTGCCTGTACAGGGGGCATGAATGTAATCCTCCCTGGTGGTTGATATATGAGATCACTGCTGTATTGTCTAACACATGGTGACCTCTCAACTGAAGGGAAGGAATTCAGTGCTAGGAGTACAGCCCACACTTCTAGGCAATTTATATGCCACACTAGATGAGGGCCGCTCCAGAGACCATGAGGGAGGCATCTGATAT